>NW_017307637.1:392164-453524 GCF_000935625.1 Nanorana parkeri
GGGGGGGGTGAATCTTGCCTTAGGGATAGCATCCACTGGCAGAACATATTTAGCTGTAAAATAATTTTTTTCCTTTAAATTTAGCTTGACTTACATACAAGAGCAGCAATCCAACCTGAATGATTTCAGACTATAACAGTCTTAGTTAGTTGTAGCAGTGACACATTCTTTTTTTTATCATATATCAATAGGCCCAGGTAATGGATAGATAGAATTTGGCCAGTGGTTTGCTGAGGCTTTCCATGTTCTCACTGATGCAAAAACTGTCATGCTGCTAGCCAATTTATAGCAAACCCTTATTGAGAATTAAGAACTGAAGATAATATAGAAGTGTAAAATTAACCAGAACATTTTTAATGAGCGAGCATTGGCTGAAATACTTTTAGAGAAAATGAGTATAAGCAAGTAGTTTTCTACAAGAGTAATGAGACCGCAAATGACACAGAAGTGTAAAACTGGCCATCAGCAGGACAATTTTAAAAAGCAAGACTAGGCCCAAATTTACTGAACACAAAGAGCACATGCTGGCTACATGAAATAAAGTACTGCAGAGTCTATAGATACAGGTATAACAATGCTCAGCAGCAGGAAGTATTAATTATGGCTAATAGGCCTAATCAGTGTATGCCTAACTTTTATTATATTAGTGGGCTTGAGGGGGTCAATGTCACTGTTGCTGCACTACGCTTTTTCCTTTCTTTAAAACAATGCAGTGTCATGCTGTGAACAAAAGGCAGCCCCAAGGATAAATGGTTAGTAACAAGTGAATGTTGCTATTTAAGCATCCTGAACTTAAAAAAGGCTTTATCGACATAATCTAAAAATTAATAAAAATGCAATAGAATCGAAAAACCTAAAATTCCACCCCTAAATAGCCATTTTTTTTTGTTAAAGGAAATTCTTGGTGCAAAAAAAGTAGTATAACCTAAAAAGGCAATATTAATATACAATACAAAACCAATAAACCACCCAAATAAATGAAAATCTTTAAATGCCAACCCTGACACAAAAGCCAATTTTTTAAAAGTGAAATCAGGTGGCACGTTTTATTTTTTGCTACCGATGAGATAGCAGTTGTGATAGCTGACCTCAAATACACTACATAATAAAATTAGAGACAGAATATTCAGGTAAAAGAATAAGGTCAGCTCACAATATAAATGGTTTTATTCCAATTCACAGTATTTGCAATTGCAGATTAAAAATTCAACATCATCGGAGAATACAATTCTTACTGTAAAGAATGTAACATGTTAGAATTGTTCACTGTCCAAATAAAGGACTTCTGTCAAGTTCCTCCCCCCAAACTCCCCCATCCATGTCTTTATGGACCTTGTTTTGTGCACTGGTGCGCAGTCATGTGGGAAAAGGAAGGGGCCGTCCCCAAACTCCGCCCATAAAGCCACAAAGTTGGGAGCATGAAATTGTCCAAAATGTCTTGGCGTGCTGATGTCTTAAGAGTTCCCTTCACTGGAACTAAGGGGCCAAGCCCAACGCCCTGAAAAACAACCGCCCCCCCATAATCCCCCCTCCACCCAACTTTACACTTGGCAATTCTTACTGTAAAGAATGTAACATGTTAGAATTGTTCACTGTCCTAATAAAGGACTTTTAAAATGTTTTTTGTTCTAAATAATATATTAAAGCTATAGATCAGGGCCCCAGATTAACTCATAAAATACATATTAAAGTGACATTAAAGGCTAATTAGTTTTTTCCCTCGCCCCAATGTTAGTGTAAGGACTTACCTTAAACAATGCCTCTTAATTCGATCTTCTTCTTCTTTAGTGTAGTTTTCAGATGTCCCTCCAGCGCTGGTGCCGGTCTCCAATCCAGCGCTGACTCCTCTGTCCTCCTCTTCTCTGCTCTCCCACAAAGTCTGTGCGTGTTATGGCGCGGGATGGCGTTCCCGAGCAGTGCAGGAATGTGCAGGTTGCACATGCGCAGACGGCGGGGATCCGTTACAGTGCGGGTGCACGCTGCTCCATAGACTTACCGTGTGTCTCTCCTCATGTCCCGGCCGAACATCTTACCTGCGCATGCGGCTGCCCGAGAAATTTTCAGATGTTCGGACGGGAGCGTGGCGGAGACACAGGTAAGTATTAACCCTTTGAAAATCGTTTTGCAGATATCTACTGCTTGCTAGCCATATATATATATGAAGCAAAAACATGCAAGGGTTTAATATTTAATATGTTTCAATTGTGTGTCAGATATTTTTTCTGGGCGATTAGTTTATTTCCTCCGTTCTCTACAATGATCTCAGATAGTCACAGTGGTTGCCAGAAAGTATGACCTTACTATTGCCTGACCTAAAATTACATTATGGGAAATATTTGTGTGAAGATTGACAACAGTGTTACATTTATTAGCTTGGGAAACAAAAGGGAACAGAGCACCACCTCTGTGTGTAAAATCGCGTTTCTGGGGCAGTTGATTCCGATGAAGGAGGCTTGCCCCAGAAACGCGTAAATCTTGACTGACTGCTGCCGGTGGATGGTAATGTGACCGGAGGCTACCGTGTTACAACGTCGGGGTGAGACCATGTTGGGTTAACAGACAGTGTGGCCTCTTGTTTGTTGTTAAAGCATGATGAAAACGTTTGCTTGTGAGTACATTTATCCCTTGTTTTATTTATACTAATAAACGATTTTACACACTGAGGTGGCGCTCTGTTCCCTTTTTGTTTTCTATGTTCGTGGTGGAAGCCCCAGAGCCTTGAATGAGCAGCCCCGCAAGTCTGTGTGATAAACTGTGATAAACTGTTGATAACTTTGAGTGTGCAACAGCAAGTGGATCGTTCATCTGGCAGCCATTAGCGCCAAGAGTTAAAGGAGAACTATGAGGGGGGGGGGGGAGAACTATGGGGAAAAACACTGACCCCATAGTTCTCCTTTAAAGAAAACTTTTTGATTTATTAGCTTGGACCTGATTTAAAATGATATGAAAATGTGGCAGCTGACAGGTCTGAAAAGACATTTTAATATGAAAATAAGCCAATATAGCTGTGTACCTAGATAAATGCATCAGTTAAAATAACACAAATTTCAACAAAAACAAACAAAACAATGTGTACTGTGTGATATCAGTTAAACGGAGTTGATTTTTCTAAATGATAATAATGTCTGCAAGCCACAAAACCTGTAAAATAAATATTAAAGGGAACATTGATAAGTATGAGCTGGCAGAAATGATAAAATGGTATTTGTTTCTTTTCTTTCGTCCTCCTCACAGATTTTGTTTCTGATATATCCAGCAGTGGTAACAGTAAGGGATTCTAATCTACAATCTACATTCAGTTTAGTGGTAGTTGATCTAAAGGGAAGAAATATTGCTGAGGACAGTCAAAATAACATTTATGAAAAATGGTGTGACATTTTGAGTCACAATGTAATTTTATTTTGCTCCACATACATATATTTATAATGCAGAAACTTCCCCTGACGTCTGTAGAGCACACAGGGGTGCACATTGTACTCTGTAATCATCTGAGATTAATCTAAACCATAAGCCCAATGGAAAATGGATCTCTACAGAAAATGACGCGTGGTCTGAATCAATGAATTAGTACGCAAATTGGCCGACTTATAAAAAAACACGGCAAAATAACTTTTAAAGAAATACATTTTTAGCATGTTTCTGCACTTTATTCTTTAATATTGTATTTTTTCTGATACTAAATGCTTATCCAGTGTATTATTATTATTATTTTTTACATTTACTATAGTTTGAAATGGTGCTAAAGTAAAAATAAAAAATATTACATTTGAGCAATTGTCAAAAAATATGGAAAAAAAAACAGTGCAATGGAAATGGAAATAAGCTAAAAAAACAAAAACCTCCGAAACTCCTTGGTAAACGCTGATTTTAGCATTACCCTTGATTAACAATAATGGATTTCTTAAATGTATATTATCATCAGTTATTGTTGAAATTTTCAATAAAAAAATGTCTTTATATATACCCTGTTTCCCCCGAAAATAAGACCTAGTACTATTTTTGGGAATTGCTAAAATATAAGACCTACCCCGAAAATAAGACCTAGCTGTGACCATTCCCGGGGGCCGGTGGTGGAATAAGGGGAGCACATGAAGAGCCGCGGGAGAGGCGGGAGAGAATCAGCGATGCCAAGGAAGCCGGCGCTAGAGGAAGCAAGGCGGCACCGGAGGGAGCAGAGTCGCATAAGCCGATGCCTCCTCTATAGTGCCCGCTCCTGTCACAGGCGGAGTGATACCAAATGCACTCCGCCTGTGAGTAATCGATAGTGAAAGTGCGCTTCGCTCATTCTGGCCAGCGATTGGTTATCAAATTGCTCTTGGAAAGGTACGGCACCCCTGATTGCCCCGATCACCATATTTTTGTACATGAATAAGTGTGGATTGTTCTACATTAGGAAAAAAAAATAAGACCTACCCCAAAAATAAGACCTAGTGTGTTTTTTTGAGCCAAAAAATATATAAGACAGTGTCTTATTTTCGGGTAAACACGGTATATACAGTATTACAACAACAAACACACAACATATAGTGTATAGAGTACCGTGTAGAAAATAACACTGTGAAGTGATTCCATTATCGTAGGTGTGTCTCAATTCTTCACTCCACACATCCGAGTGATCAACGAATGAACTTTCAGTGCAAAGCCGTGCTCCTGTATCCACACTTAATTCTGCTCATCTTCTAATGTGGATCATAACCAAAATATTTTAGTATGATCACTCGTGCCTTCCCACACACCACGGGGACAATGCTCCACTTCACCAGTGGAAGATATCTCTTAGCTCCTCTGGTAATACCGCGCTCAGAAAAGAATATGAAAACACATTGTGTAGTCCCGATATAAAACCATTTATTCAAAAACAAAAAGCTACTCATATATAAAATTCTATTCTTAGATCCAATCCTGACAGTGATCCACCATCTACACAACCAGAAATACAATGAATGACAGCTCCCGATGTAACCAAACGGCCAGCACTGTCACCAATCACCGCCAATCACCGAGTGTCTCCTCACACTTCTAAGGTTAAAGCCCCACCCTATGCATTACATCATCAAGACTTCATCAGTGGCATCACACAGGGCACACCTCCCTCCACACTCCTCTCCTTTAAATACTGTCCCCCTGTCATATACTCCAGACTCCTCTCCTGTACATGCTGCCCCCTGTCATATCCTCCACACTCCTCTCCTGTACATACGGTCCCCTGTCATATCCCCCACTCGCCTCTCCTGTACATACGGTCCCCTGTCATATCCCCCACTCGCCTCTCCTGTACATACGGTCCCCTGTCATATCCCCCACTCGCCTCTCCTGTACATACGGTCCCCTGTCATATCCCCCACTCGCCTCTCCTGTACATACGGTCCCCTGTCATATCCCCCACTCGCCTCTCCTGTACATACGGTCCCCTGTCATATCCCCCACTCGCCTCTCCTGTACATACGGTCCCCTGTCATATCCCCCACTCGCCTCTCCTGTACATACGGTCCCCTGTCATATCCCCCACTCGCCTCTCCTGTACATACGGTCCCCTGTCATATCCCCCACTCGCCTCTCCTGTACATACGGTCCCCTGTCATATCCCCCACTCGCCTCTCCTGTACATACGGTCCCCTGTCATATCCCCCACTCGCCTCTCCTGTACATACGGTCCCCTGTCATATCCCCCACTCGCCTCTCCTGTACATACGGTCCCCTGTCATATCCCCCACTCGCCTCTCCTGTACATACGGTCCCCTGTCATATCCCCCACTCGCCTCTCCTGTACATACGGTCCCCTGTCATATCCCCCACTCGCCTCTCCTGTACATACGGTCCCCTGTCATATCCCCCACTCGCCTCTCCTGTACATACGGTCCCCTGTCATATCCCCCACTCGCCTCTCCTGTACATACGGTCCCCTGTCATATCCCCCACTCGCCTCTCCTGTACATACGGTCCCCTGTCATATCCCCCACTCGCCTCTCCTGTACATACGGTCCCCTGTCATATCCCCCACTCGCCTCTCCTGTACATACGGTCCCCTGTCATATCCCCCACTCGCCTCTCCTGTACATACGGTCCCCTGTCATATCCCCCACTCGCCTCTCCTGTACATACGGTCCCCTGTCATATCCCCCACTCGCCTCTCCTGTACATACGGTCCCCTGTCATATCCCCCACTCGCCTCTCCTGTACATACGGTCCCCTGTCATATCCCCCACTCGCCTCTCCTGTACATACGGTCCCCTGTCATATCCCCCACTCGCCTCTCCTGTACATACGGTCCCCTGTCATATCCCCCACTCGCCTCTCCTGTACATACGGTCCCCTGTCATATCCCCCACTCGCCTCTCCTGTACATACGGTCCCCTGTCATATCCCCCACTCGCCTCTCCTGTACATACGGTCCCCTGTCATATCCCCCACTCGCCTCTCCTGTACATACGGTCCCCTGTCATATCCCCCACTCGCCTCTCCTGTACATACGGTCCCCTGTCATATCCCCCACTCGCCTCTCCTGTACATACGGTCCCCTGTCATATCCCCCACTCGCCTCTCCTGTACATACGGTCCCCTGTCATATCCCCCACTCGCCTCTCCTGTACATACGGTCCCCTGTCATATCCCCCACTCGCCTCTCCTGTACATACGGTCCCCTGTCATATCCCCCACTCGCCTCTCCTGTACATACGGTCCCCTGTCATATCCCCCACTCGCCTCTCCTGTACATACGGTCCCCTGTCATATCCCCCACTCGCCTCTCCTGTACATACGGTCCCCTGTCATATCCCCCACTCGCCTCTCCTGTACATACGGTCCCCTGTCATATCCCCCACTCGCCTCTCCTGTACATACGGTCCCCTGTCATATCCCCCACTCGCCTCTCCTGTACATACGGTCCCCTGTCATATCCCCCACTCGCCTCTCCTGTACATACGGTCCCCTGTCATATCCCCCACTCGCCTCTCCTGTACATACGGTCCCCTGTCATATCCCCCACTCGCCTCTCCTGTACATACGGTCCCCTGTCATATCCCCCACTCGCCTCTCCTGTACATACGGTCCCCTGTCATATCCCCCACTCGCCTCTCCTGTACATACGGTCCCCTGTCATATCCCCCACTCGCCTCTCCTGTACATACGGTCCCCTGTCATATCCCCCACTCGCCTCTCCTGTACATACGGTCCCCTGTCATATCCCCCACTCGCCTCTCCTGTACATACGGTCCCCTGTCATATCCCCCACTCGCCTCTCCTGTACATACGGTCCCCTGTCATATCCCCCACTCGCCTCTCCTGTACATACGGTCCCCTGTCATATCCCCCACTCGCCTCTCCTGTACATACGGTCCCCTGTCATATCCCCCACTCGCCTCTCCTGTACATACGGTCCCCTGTCATATCCCCCACTCGCCTCTCCTGTACATACGGTCCCCTGTCATATCCCCCACTCGCCTCTCCTGTACATACGGTCCCCTGTCATATCCCCCACTCGCCTCTCCTGTACATACGGTCCCCTGTCATATCCCCCACTCTCCTCTCCTGTACATGCTGCCCCCTGTCATATCCCCCACACTCCTCTCCTGTACATACAGCCCATGTCTGCTGTACAGCCGGTAACCAACTGAGAAGTCAATCCAGTTCTCCAAGAACCCAAAGCCCTCTTCCTCACACCAGTTCCACAGCTACTTGTTCAGTTCTCTCAACTCTCGCTGTCTCTCTGGAGTGGCTCGTGGCAACGGAAATATCTCAGAAAACACTACCTAGCAACTATGTCTTTGAAATCGTTTTTTAGGACACTCTGCCTTTAATTTTGTCGTTGGTGCCGATGGGTACCATGACAGCTGGGTCATGCCCGGCCCCACCCAATAACCTGTCCACCCATTCAGCAATTTGTTGAACACGAGCCCCCAGTAAGCAACAGACTATTTGACGCTCACCTGTCTGTCCGTCTGATAATAGAATACCCCACCACCAATATCTGTCTCTCCTGTCCATCCTTCCTGCTCCCATCCTTACTGGAGCAGTCATTCCCCTTGTGGATAGGGGAAGTGTCCTGGTCCAGCAATGTCACCCCTGAATTAATATCCCCAACATCTTGCAATCAGCATATTTATTGGGGTGTATCAATTCAGGGTTGGCCTCTCTTGCACTCCTCCCTCTACCCCGCCTTCTAACCCAGCTACCAACCTCGGGATCTGCACCTCCAAACCCCCCTCCTCCTCTATACCGCCCTCCACCAGAACCTGATGAGTCAGATCCAGACTCTTTTCCATGTTTAGATTAAGAATCTGCACTTCCAAACAAACAACTAGCTCACATCTAGAGCAACAGTATTTACCCTCAAACACATGTTCAAGAAAAGCATACATGCGCAACAGGTTACATTCCTACCCATGGAAGACATTTTTTTTTTAATTATTAAATGTAATTAAGGCCCAGATATAACGTGAAATGACTGCCGTATCACATCAAGTGCCCAACAATAATCAATGTTTTCAAAGCATACGTCTACAGTGCCTGATGATTAGGTGCCCAGCAGTTATTAGTAACACAGTTATTACCACAGTAATTCCCCAGCAGATTAATACTACCAATGCCCAGCAGCTAATACTGCAACACTTGAATTACAGATCTTTTTTGTTATTGTACCCAATTCCCTGTCAGCAGTCTAGCCTGCAGCAGCCCACTCACAGTCACACTCTTACACATCATTGCCTGCTTAATGGATTACTGTTTTTCTTCCCTCAGCTTTCAGTTTACAATCCTTCAGCTAAACAGCCTGTCCTATTCACAACTCACAGCCCCACTCAGCTCCTGTCACCAGCACCCCATCCTATTACCAGCCCACCCCTCTCAAACCATAAAACCACTCTCGCCTCTCCTCACAGTGCTGCCTGCCCCCCTTCTACTGTGGCCCCGAAAACTCCCTCTCAACACCGCTCTTTCCATCCACAAAATTTCCATCCAGCTCAGTTTAGCTCAACGCTTAGCTCCCACTGCGTTCTCTCTTACTCTTGCTCAGCCACCTGATCTGTCCCCAACACCAGCGCCGCTCAGCACTGTTCAGCTCCCTCTCTCACCCCTGCTCCTCCGGTCTTCTCATCTTTACCAATCGCCTTACCAATCAGTTGCTCTGCTCCGATCTGATGACCCCTCTCACTCAGTCGCTCTGCTCCAATCCGATCACCCCTCTCACTCAGTCGTACTGCACTGATCCGATCACCCATCTCACTCAGTCATTCTGCTCCGATCCCATCACCCCTTTCACTTAGCTGCTCTGCTCCAATCCAATCACCCCTCTCACTCCTGCGTTCACGCTCCTGCGCTGCACGTGTATAATATTTTGTTTCATAACCTGAAGAGCCAATTACTGTAAACAAGCAAATTCTGTAACTTTCAATGAGACTTCCGCACCTCCCAACAGATGGAGCAAAAGGTTTTTCTTCTAATAGAAAAAATAGCTACAATTAAAGAGTTATCAATTACTTGTGAGCACAGATATTGGTTGTGTTGTAGAATTTTCCACTGTCTTAATCGGTCATAGTATAATCAATGTCTATTAAACGTATATACAGCACGGGCCACTTTAACAGCAGAAAGGAAAGAAGCTGATTAACGTTTGACATACCCCTCACCATTAATACCAGCCAACCCTACTTATGTAACCATATAGACATCCAAAACTCTGTAAATATCCAGAAGACAGTCTCATTATTTAGTCATAACTAGCTCACATAGAGCAAGATAACCCAGAGTCTCCCAGAGTCTCTCTTACTTGTTCCCACATAACAAACTGTACTTTCACACATCTACTCATTTTTGTTGATTAACTTCAAAAGGTTAGAGGAACTGAGAGAAACAAGACCATAACCACCAGGCCTGTGGCCTGACTAAAGCCATGTTCAGATTTTTCCAACATATATCACAGGCTATCTCCCAACTTCCTGAAGGCGCTGTGGTGAAACACGTTGAAAGCTAGACTCACTGCACATTGTAGCATGAAATAAAGAGAAAGATTATGGCTAAGAAATATGATATATGATATAGTGACACTGTTAAGAGATAATAAATTGATAAAATTGTGCTAAGATTGTTCACAATGTGCTTGCGGGATACATGGGGATTCTTTGCCTCGCGATCAATTTCTGACGTTGGAATATGTTTAGTCTGATTTTTTTATGTCTTAAAATCATGTGTACTTTTAATAAAATACTTATAAATTAATTATATAATTGAGCAAGTTATTTGTATGTGTAGATGTCCCGATAAGTCCGGATGTAAAATAATAACGTCACCAGCACTCCAAGGGTTAATGAAGCAATAGTCAATTTATTGGCACATTGCCATTCAACTGCAAGCGCTTTCGGGGCCTCCAAGGGTCCCCTTCATCAGGCTCAGGTCTGAGCCTGATAAAGGGGACCCTTAGAGGCCCCGAAAGCGCTTGCAGTTGAATGGCAATGTGCCAATAAATTGACTATTGCTTCATTAACCCTTGGAGTGCTGGTGACGTTATTATTTTTATCGTATTTCTTCACTGCACCATCCGTGGCCACTACAAGCACCCACCCGTCCACACGGGTCTTCCTTTGACTACGGTAAGGAGTGCAGCAAGAACTTCTTGATTTCTGAATAATTCCGGATGTGACACAATAAAAGCCCAATTGAATCTGCTTTGTTGTTGTCTAATTATTAGGGGTGTGGTGTCATGGTTTCTTTGGTGGTTCAACTATATTGTGTATATACTGTAGAAATACGTTTTTACTGGAGTTCCACTTGAAGAGCAACTATTATAAAAACGCTGTACTATTGGTCAAAGCACTCTTTAATACATCCTGTTTCATGGATGAGGAAACACATTGAACAATAAGCATATGAGAACAAGAGTTCTATGGAAGTAGGAGGGTTTAGTCTTAATAAGTTCTATCTTGCGTCGAAGATCTTCTTTACACAATTTTGGAATGCAATCCTTAAATCCTGGTTCCTAAGACTATAAACCAGAGGGTTGAGGAGAGGAATGATTGCTGTGTAAAAGATGGGCACCACTTTGTAACCAGTAAGGTGATGACTAGCACTTGGCTGAAAATAATTTAAAAAAATGGAGCCATAAAATATTGACACCACTGTCAGGTGAGAGGTACATGTAGAGAAAACTTTACTCCGTTTACCTTTTATTTTTAGAACAGTTTTGAATATAGAGACATAGGACAGGATGGTCATCATTATAGGTCCAGAGGCAAATACAGCACCCAAGATAAAGACGAGCAGAATGTTAATGTAGATGTCACTGCAAGCGATCTGAAGCAACTGGGGCAGATCACAAAAGAAACTTTCTATAATCTGTGATCCACAGTATGATAATCTTAAGGCATAAAAGGTATGAAGTAAAGAATTGGTAAACCCAAGACACCACGCACTGGATGCCAAAAGTACACACACCTTCCAGCTCATGATCTGCATGTAATGCAATGGCCGACAAATAGCAGTATATCGATCATAGGACATAACAGACAACAGAAAATTCTCAGAAGTGGCAAGGAATAAAAAAAAGAAGACTTGGGTTATACAAGCTGTTGCGGTAATCTTTCTTCTCTGGGTGAGAAGGTCAAATAACATTCGTGGGACGGTGACTGAGGAACAACAGAGGTCTAAACTGGCCAGGTTCCCAAGGAAGAAATACATAGGAGTGAGGAGGTGAGAGTCAGTGACTATGAGGGAGATGATCAGCAAATTCCAGATTAATGTCAGAAGGTAGATGAGAAAGAAGAAAATAAAGAGAGGGACCTGAAGAGTCGGGAGGTCAGACAGTCCAGAGAGGAAGAATTCCTTTAGTATTGTCTGATTTCTCATTGCAATATTTTAACCACCTTATATGAAGTGTATACAACATGTTTATTTTATTACCAAACAATTTGCTTCAGCTCACAGAGCAGCTTGATACAATATACAATATTGTATGTTTCAATTGTTAAGAGAATCTTGTTTGGCATTGAAAGCTATTTAGATATTAAATCTTGACACCAGAATGCCGGGTGGTTGGATTATTAAATAGGATATACAGTAAATATGTTCAGTGATCTGTAATAACCTGTGTGAGATAAAAGTCTATTAGAAGTTACAACGTGATGCTTTTAAAGGTTTTACTAGAATTGTCAAAGTTCAAATTATAATACAATATAATAAAATATAATATAACATAATGTCAGAACGTAGATGAGAAGGAAGAAGAGAAAGAGAGGGAGCTGAAGAGCCGGCAGATCAGACAATCCAGAGAGAAATAATTCATACAAAATTGTCTGATTGCCAATTTACGCAAATATTTTGGAAAATATACATATGATAAAGAACAGTTTTTGCTGTAATGCACGAAATACATCCAATTATCACACATCACAAAATAAAAAGCTGAACTTCTTCAATAAAACGATTGAAGAATTGCAATTAAACATCATTGCAAAAGCATGAGCCAGACTCTCTTTACAAACAACGGTGTCAGAATTCTTAGATGTTGGTTGAAGCAACTGAGTTGTAAAAACAAAAATGCAATGCTTTAATTGCGTGATAGTTGTTCTGTCTTGGAGTTTAGTACCATTTTTATTTTCTCTACACAGAGTTAAAAAAAAATAAAAGTCACAGTGGATGCCAGAAAGTGAGACCTTAAAGTGACATTAAACCCTCAGATTTGTTAACATAAAACAATACTGTAATGTGCGCCTTAATGTAATCCATGGTTGTTTCCCTTCTCTTTGCTGCTCTTCCTTTTAAATCCATATCTCTTCTCATGCTGGGCAGAACTTCCCTTTGCAGCTGACTGCCTTGTCTCTGGAATGGATACACGGGGGTTGATTTACTAACCTTATAAACACACCACGAACATGTATACACCTCTGTAGTGTGTTCCCTCCCAGCATGATCTATGGGTGGAATCTAAACACCTTTGTAGTGTGTACACACCCAGCAGGTGTGTTGTGCAAAGCCCTGCATGAATTGCAAGGTGATGTTGTGTAAATTAGCTCTATGTTGTGTTGCTTGCGTTGATGAATGCAGGAATGTAAATGCATGAGCTAACCATTTTTGTCTAAACTGTGAAGCAGCATTATAAATGCATCATGTGCATGATTTTTCCATATATGGCATTAGTGGAAATATGCTTTTAGAGACTTTTTGGTTGATAAATACGTTTTGCTGTGTGAAAATCACACGCACCTGGTGCGTGGGTGTGTTTAGGTTAGTAAATCACCCCCATGGTGTCTGTGTATAGGTTGAGCCAGCACTGCAGGAAGAGGCACTCAGCTGCAAGGGGAAGTTCTCCCCAAGCATGAGAAGACATGAGGATTTAAAAGGAAGAGCAGCAAAGAGAAGGGAAACAACCATGGATTACAGTAAGGCGCACATTACACTATTGTTTTATGTTACAAAAATCTGAGACTTTAATAAACTGTCTATGTTGATATCGGCTCTAAATGGAGTTATGATGGTGCACACAAAAATAAATCAATGTGTCATATTTATATGAAGTGAATCTGAGAAAAAGAAAAAGTATATATTGTGCTAAACTGATATTTCTGTGATAATAATATCTACAAGCTGAACTACTGATGAGGTAAATAAAATAAATATATATTGATATATGTGATTTGGCAGGTTATGATAAGCTGGTTACGTGTTTATTTTCCTTTGTTTAGGCCTCCTCCAAGGTTTCAGGCTTTAGGTTTCAGACTTACCCATCAAGTAAATGGGTCAGTTCAATTGCACCTGATCTGATGCTAAAAGGATTATATTATGTAACGGAAAATCTGTGTGATATTTTTCTGTCACAATACAGTTGTGTCAGCCGCACATACGTACATTTATAATAATCAAAACAATGTCCCCTGAATTCTCAGGTGCACACAGGAGAGTATGTTGGCTCAGTATTCATCTGAGATTAATCTAAAACAAGGCTCATCTGGAAAATTAATCCCTACAGAAAATTAGGTATCACCTGAATTAAAAAAATCTGTAAAATGCGATACTGCAAATAATGTTTGTAATGTATTTTCAACATCCAGTGTAAAAAAAAGTTTATATACCTTTAATGGAGTTTTATGCTGCAGTCATATGACTGCACATAGTCTGTTCTATCTGTAATAAAATAAGTCAAGGCAACTGGACTTGCTGTATTTTTTCTTGAGGACGTTTCACTGGACACCCGACCGGCTATAACGGATCCCCGCCATCTGCGCATGTGCAACCTGCACGTTCCCGCACTGCTCGGGAACGAGCCATCCCACGCATGTGCAGAAGCAGTAGGTTACCAGCACGAAAATGCGCCATAGCCGCGCACAGGAAATGACATCACTGGCCCTATATAAACCCAGCAGCAGTACCACCATGTTGCTGGTTTATCGTCAGCTAATCCTTGTTCCAGTTTTGTGATATCTTGCTTGATCCTTGTGACCCGGACTTCCTCGACGAACCTTGAATTCTGCCTGCCTTGACCACGGAACTGTTATTTGACCATTCTTCTGCCTGACCCCTTTTGTACTGGAATTGCCCGCTTGGAACCTGACCTCGGCTCGTCTCATAGGATTACGGCTTGCACGGTGCTCAACACCACTGGCACTCCTGCCACTTGTTGTCCCGCTGGGCTCTGTTCCCATCCTCAGAGTCTCCCAGGACACAAGGTGCAAGGGAAGCCTCCTCTCACATCCGGTCTCCCAGAAGGTATGTAACACCAGCTTTCTCAAAATCTATACTTCTTCTATCGTCTCTTCTATCTCCCTTCCCAATTGTGGAGATTACGGGGTTGACTTACTAAAGGCAAAAAGGGTGTTCACTTTGCAGGGGAGGTTTCCCCTTAGTTTAGTGAATGAGGGGAAGCTCTGCTGGCTTCCATTATCCAGTCATGTGCAAGCAAAAATACCATTTGTTTTTTCTTTATTTTCCTTGCTCCCGTTTGGGTATTCTCTGCAACGCAAATGTTCACCTCATTCACTAAGCTATTTGTAAATTCCCTTGAGACTAGGTTCACACCCAGGCGACATCTCACGGCAATCGCCTATTGCCGCATCAGGAGTCGCCAAGGTGTGAACTGATCGTGCTGTGGGAGCCATTATTTTGTAATGGCACCCCAGTCGCGCCGGTCAGATCGCACGGTTTCCCGCCGCGATTCCGCCAGTGCTTCCGAACACGAACGCGGCTAAAACAGCCGCTCGTCGAGCATAGCAACTTGTACCTTTTTTTCTGTAATTGCCAGGTAGGTGTCACCCCAATGAAATCAATGGGGCGAGAACTTCCGGTTCCGGCGCCTGATGTAGCGGTCGCAGGAATGAGAGCTCCCGCACAGACAGGCTTAATCGGCATATAAAATCGTACCTCAGCCCGCGGATTACCACCCTGCTTCTTGGGTAAACCCCGCTGAGACTTTCTCCTGCATCGCCCATGGATAAATTCCTGGCAAAAAAGCGCAACGGACCACGGAGCAAATCCACGCCGACGAGACCCAGGAGGCCCCAAACAACTCTAAAGATGGCTGCCATGCACACTCTTCCGTACGCAAGCCCGTCCTCGGAAGAAGATCGCACACAGATCCCTGAACATGGCCTGATAGCAGCTGAGGTTGCTAAATTACTGCGTCCTACGATCCAGGATGCAGTGGCTAAGGCAGTTTCCAAGGGCATTCAGGCCCTACGGGTCGAGTTGCTCAACCAAGCACAGAGGATCTCAGAGGCAGAACACTGCATCGTTCAGCTAGAGGAAGGGAGTGAGTCTACAGCCTCCCAAATGACCGCCGCTCAACATAACATCCAACATCTAATGGACCGGGTAGAGGACCTGGAGAATCGTTCCAGACGGAACAATCTCCGCATCATCGGTCTCCCGGAATCCTATCACCCTTCCCAGCTTGCAAGCATCTGCGCCCACAACATACCTGACATCCTTGGGATCCACACCATCTGCAAAGTGGAACGTGCCCATCGGGTGGGCCCCTTGATCCCGGAAAGGAAATCGCCGAGACCGATCATTGTCAGGTATCTGGACTACAATGACCGCATGGCGGTTCTCCAGGCTTTCCGCAACAATAAAGGCCTTACCCTTGATGACCACCGCCTCCTTATGTTCGCTGACTATTCAGCCGAAGTCTCCAAGAAACGCAAAGCTTTCAGTAGCATCTGTTCTATGCTTTTTCAAAAGAAAGTGAGATTCACCCTGGCATACCCGGCCACCCTCCGCTTCCAAGCAGCAGACGGCTCCCAAAAATCTTTTCAAGACCCGGAAGAGGCGACGACTTGCCTACGACAGCTGATGGACCCAGCCGCGCCGCACGAGAACACCCGATCACCTCGACCTCAACGCCATTCTACTCCGGCAAAAAAATCGCTGCCTCGTCTCCCAATGACCCCCTCGGATTTGCCTTGAACGGCGGGAACACACTCTAAAACACGGCTGTGTTTGTTCAGCAAGCTGGACCCAGGTGAGATCTTACTGGGTTACCCCGACATTGTCATCCTGGGAAGGGGGGGAAAGAAGAGACAGCTACTGTCTTTGCCGGCTAGTGGGGTATTACTTTTATTCCCCCATTAGTGTTCCCCTAAGACTCACTGTTTACCTCAGCTGAGATACTCCGGGCTGAGGTTTGTTATAGACTTGATCCTGGCTTAGCGGAGCCACTACCGACCTAGCTATGCTCATCAGGAAAAAAGAGAAGTCACGTATTGGACTCTTGTTGTTTCGTTTAATTTCTCTAATTTTTTTAAATCTCAAATTAGGTTCTGTTGATCTGATGCTTTTTTTTTCAGTTACTTTTATCGTTCTTTTGCTCTACCATACATTGCATGTACGCTGTTCCTCGGGATATTTCCGTGACTCGTGCAACACCAATACGCGTAGTAACCTCCTCTATGCCATTGTACCTAAGGTAACTGTGTGGACCCAAGGTTCCTCCAATTGTGCCAGAAATGATAAGTATATTGATCGTATGTGCCCACTGCAAATGTTCTTACAATGTATGTATTTTATGTTAACCCATGTACCCCAATGTAAATGGCCTTAAGAGTGGTCTCCTGGAATATTAATGGCTTACGGGCGCCGGCCAAACGCATGAAAGTTCTCCGCCACCTTAGAAAATTGAAGCCCGACATAGTACTATTACAGGAAACGCATCTCCCCCAAACCGATATTGATAGGATGAGAAAAATGTGGGTGGGCGAGATTATCTCCTCTCCCGCAGTAGGAAGGAGAGCGGGAGTGGCCATAATGCTACACAAAAATCTACCTTACAAAATTGATAGCGTAGAAATCGACCCTGACGGTCGGAAACTATACGCCTGCATCACGGTCCACAACCAAACCTATTCTTTTTACAACTTTTATTTCCCCAACTCCCCGACGGTACAATTTTTCCAGGAGACCATCTCTTGGATCATGCGAGACACCAATCCGAATAAAATCCTGGGAGGAGATTTTAATTCAGTTATGGTGTTGGGGGAGGATAGAACCAGGGACCCAAACACAACCAGGGGCTCGGATACGTCCGCTTCCACGCCAACCTTCTTGGCTGACTTAGCAGAGTCATTGGACTTGACAGATGTATGGAGGATTCGGAACCCCCTTGAGCGTGAATTTACTCACTACTCAGCAATGCATGCCACCTTTGCTAGACTAGACTACCTCTTGGCCTCAGGTCCTGTAGATGCCACGGTGATCGACACTCAAATATACCCCATAGCCATATCTGATCATGCACCCGTATTGCTAGAAATGCGTCTCTCTCTCCCGAAGGGTGATGCCTATATTTGGAGATTTCCGTCTCATTTGGCGACGGACACCTCCTTCAAAACCATGGTTGAGGCAGCCTGGCAGGAGTATGACCTATATAACCATGCACATCTCGATACACCCAATTTATACTGGGAAGCGGGCAAAGCATTCTTACGCGGTAAAATTATGTCTTATGTGGCGGCAAAAAAAAAAACCTAACCAAATCCCAATTCAAATATGCCAGCCAGGCTCTTCGCCAGGCCCAACAGGCGTATGCCTCTGATCCCACACCACTGCATAGGGAGCGGTGGCGCACTGCAAAATTTAACTTTGAATGGTGGACCAACCAACAACACTTGTATTTCCAGTCTCAATTCCAAATGCGCCTCCACAAATTTGGTAACAAGGCAGGGAAACTCTTGGCACACCTGACTAAGCCCCAAGCCCCAAAGACCCATATATCTTCCCTACAATCTGACAAAGGAGAAATTTCATCCGACCCTAAGCAAATAAACATAATCCTAGAGCAATTCTATACAAATCTATACTCAGCAACCCCGACAGATATGACAAAAGGCAAATATTTTCTCAAATCCCTATCACTACCCAAGTTAGCAGAGACAGATCTGGAGTTCTTGAACTCTGATATATCTTTGGAGGAAATAATTAGGGTAGTCAAACTCTCACCCAATGGCAAATCTCCAGGACTGGATGGTTTGACCAACGAACTATACAAACTTCTTCAAGAAAGCTTATCCCCGGTCCTTCATAAGGTATTCCATACCATTTGTTCAGGGGGAGAATACCTCCAAACTGGAGCGGAAGCCTATATTAAAGTTATATCTAAGAAGGGCAAAGATCCCACTCAGCCGAACTCCTATAGACCTATATCTCTTATAAACTGTGACGCGAAATACCTATCAAAAATTATAGCGGATAGATTAGCGAAAGTTCTACCACAGCTGATCTCCCCAGCCC
This sequence comes from Nanorana parkeri, assembly GCF_000935625.1. Lineage (NCBI taxonomy): Eukaryota > Metazoa > Chordata > Amphibia > Anura > Dicroglossidae > Nanorana > Nanorana parkeri. The sequence goes on from NW_017307637.1 coordinate 410,870, forward strand.
AAGTGGGATTTGTAAAGAATAGGTCGGCGGTTACTAACATTCGCAAACTATTGACGGTCCTGGACTTTGCCGGGAATCACCCATCTTCCCCCTTGGTGCTTATATCTATCGATGCGGAAAAAGCATTTGATAGCATTCAATTTCCATGGCTTTATGAGGTCATGGGGGAGATGGGTTTCTTTGGCCGACTCCAGACCTTCATCCAAGCATTATACAGACACCCCTCTGCTCGGGTATGCACACCAGGTTTCATCTCCTCCAGATTTCCATTGTTGCGAGGGACCAGACAGGGATGCCCCCTATCACCCTTACTATTTAATATCGCTCTAGAACCCCTATCACTTTTTTTCCAGAACGTATCAGACATCACAGGGATTTCCTTGTATGCCTCCCACCTTAAAATAATGCTCTTTGCCGATGACATAGTCATGTTCTCCTCAGATCCCACCCGAGACCTTCCAAAATCCAAGAGACCTTCGCACAATTCGGCGCTTTCTCCGGTCTGCGTATTAACATCACTAAAACCGAAATCCTCCCTCTCACTCCCTCGGCAAATAACATTCTGAGTCATGTCACAACGTTTGCAATTGCACAAAGCTCCATCACTTACTTAGGCCTCAAGATAGGAAAACACCCATCCTCCCTGTACACGCTCAACTACCCCCCGCTCTTCGATAAAATACGTAAAGAATTACTCCTATGGAGAAACCTACCTCTCTCTTTATTTGGTAGGATTCACCTAATAAAAATGGTACCCTTTGCCCGATTACTATACCCCATGCAGACTCTGCCAGTACTCCTGAAGCACAAAGACATACAAGCCCTTAACAGAGAATTCACTATGTTTATTTGGCAGGGGAAAAAACCCAGGATAGCCCTAAAAAAACTATTTTTACCCAAAGATAGGGGAGGAATGGCATTCCCCAACCTTAGACTCTACAACGTGAGCTGTCTACTCCGACACGCTATTGATTGGCTACACTCCTCCTCTCACTATTCCAACTTGTTGTTGGAAACAGCAGTGGTAACCCCTTGGACTCTCCCTGCTCTTTTACACTGCCCCTTCTCTGCCATACCTCCTACTTTACACTCCCATATTTTAATCAGAGACACTGTGGTGGCATGGAGGGAAGCCCATAAACAACTAAAATTAAACCCTTATTTCACACGTCACCTCCCCCTTAGAGGCAATCCATCGTTCCCGCAGGGAGAGGAACACCACGCCTTTACACGGTGGGAACAAAAAGGGATTTCGCTTATCTCGCACTTTTACACTGATGATGGCCGAAAAGTGCTAACATTTTCAACATTTAGCCACAAGTTTGGAATCCCCAACGCCGACTTTTTACACTATATGCAAGTCACTGCCTATATCAGAAAACTGAGCCCCCTTCATGACACCAGACTACCAGCTCCCTCCATAGATAGAATCCTTCCAAACGCTAAAGTGTCCATCGCAGACATATATCCTCACCTGCGACATTCCGTGGTTCCCTCGTTGGAATCTTCCAACTTGATCAAGTGGAAGACGGATGTCCCGTCTGAAGATATAGTCGAGAAAATACTTACCGGGTATCGATCCTTGTGCAAAACTATAGGTAGCGAGCAATGGCGAGAGACTCAATACAAAATCATTCACAGGGCATACTATGCTTTCCAAATAAGGCCCACTAAGAGTAGAGCAAATGCATTATTAGACCACTGTCCAAAATGTAAATTGCCAGCCGCATCTCTTTTCCACTGCTTATGGTCCTGTCCCTACATTCAGGGGTATTGGAAAAAAGTTTTACAGTTAATATCATCTGTGTTGGGACAGAATGTTCCATTGGACGCCATGCTACTACTGTTTAATTATTGGGAACCCCCCATAGCCTCCTCTACCAACCTTGACAAATGGGGCAAACAATTGGTTAGCCTGGCCATTCTAGCGGCCAAGAGATGCATCATGAGAGAGTGGCTCTCGGCGCACCCCCCCACGATCCGCAGGCTGAGGGAAGATCTTAAGCACCTACTCCTCCTGGAGAAATTGAATGCAGAAACACATTTGGAAGAAGAAAGTAAAATAACAAAATTTCTCTCTAGATGGCAACTGTTTATTACACATGCCCTTTCGCCTTCTGCCCAAAATAATATCTTGGCCCCTTTTAAGTTTAGCGAACACTACTTGTTACAGAATCTGAATGCGCCAAAATAAGGGGGCGCCTCCCTCCTTCCCCTTCTCTCCCCCTCTCCAAAGACGCTGCACATGGAGACTTACGGGTGGGGGAGGGGAGCTGGCACATAAGCCAATACGGTGGATGGTGCGGGCCCACACCATGAACAACGAACCGGGTTGCCGACAGGATTAATACTGGCATGACAGGAGTCATACAACTAGGCATTGTATCATCACATGTATGGTTTGAGTTATGTTTTTGTTTTTGTTTTTGATTATTTCTTTTTATCCCCATGTTTGGGGATTTTACATCTACCCTTGATTTGATTCTTGACTACATCCGAGTTTGTCAAAATAGAGCTAAAAGTATATCACTACTTGTATAAATATAAGATATGACCGACATCTTAAACCACCTGAATAAGACCTGAATGTAATATGTATTGCGCACACTGCTGTATTGATATGCTATGTAATACTATGTAAGAGCAAGTTGCTCGAGAGAAAACAATAAAAAATGTTTAATAAAAAAAAAAAGAAATCAATGGGGCCGCGCGGCAATCACTGCCTGCATTTAACAGGACCATGCGACACTTGGGACGTGGGTCCGGAGTGTCGTGCGGTGTAGCGCAGGTGTGAACCTAGCCTGAAAATTGAACAGCCTATTTACCTTTGGTAAATCGACCCCTATCTCTCAGGTACGTCAGCTGTTTTAACAGATAGTAAGGCTCCTGCTTGGAGCTACTGTCATTCAACAGATCAGGACGGGAAGGGGTGGGGGGAGTTGGTGTTCTTGAAAAACTGGCTAATGGAGTACAGGCATGCCATGAGTCAACATGGTGCCCTGTACTTCCAATCAACAAGCCTAAGAATGCTAACAGACCACGCCAGAAAAATCTACTACCAGTCCTCTCTTCCTTTTCCATTGTCCCTTAGACTTGTGCGCCGTCAAAAAATTAGTTCCGTTCCGTTTCGTAATATCCATTATTTCATATTTTGTAATTCGTATCCAAAACTCAATTCGGATTCGTACGAAATACGGATTTTCGTTAGTTTCGGCACATTTTCGTAACTTTACGGACATTCGTTATGATGAAGTTAAAATGCCAAAATACCTTTGTTAATATCGGAGTCGATGTGCTAGTTGTTTTTTTATCCGAAATACGAATTCCGTTAACATACCATCAACTCCAATATAAATGTACTTTGCTTTTTAACTTCAATATAACGAATGTTCGTAACGGAACGAAAATACGTCAATGGAATTTCGTATTTCCTGCCTGTGTATTGTAATGCAACTCTCAGCAGCAGAAGAGAACCTCTGATTGGTCAACCAAAACGAAATATGAATTCCGTTAACAGAATCCGTATCCGAATTTCGTATTTTGGACTTAAAAAAATCTACCATCAACTCCAATATAAATGTACTTTGCTTTTTAACTTCAATATAACGAATGTTCGTAACGGAACGGAAATACTGCCTGAGTATTGTAATGCAACTCTCAGCAGCAGCGGATCCGTATTTCGGATTTAAAAAAAAATCTTGTCATGTTGTTCAACCTCATTTACAGGGGTAATATTAGTTCCCGTTTCAAAGAAATTCGGATCCGAAATACATTAACGGAATTTCGTATTTCAGATATAATTCGGAAACTGCAATTCGGATTTCGGATGCTTCCGAATTTACGAATTTCAGGAAAATTCGTACGAATTTCGATTCGTAACAAAACGAATCGCACATGCCTATTGTCCCTTATGTCTACTTTTTCCTTCTTTCCAGGTCTGTTTTCCTCTTCTTTGTTCCTCCCCTTTTGCTTTTCTTTTCTCGTCTTCTTCTCTCGGGGAATTGTTTTTGAAATTGCTGTTTTCTCGGCTTTATGATTTTGAAATTGCTGTTTTCTAATTCCTTTGTAATTGCACTGATTTTGATTTTCTTATTCTCTCACTTTACAATGTTACACTCTTATTCTTATATTGTTCCATATATCTGTAATTATGTTTTTGTCCTGTTACCTAATAAACTCATTTGTAAACAAACACATTTGAACACTTACATTTTTATTGACACCTTTTACGCATTTATGTCTAATTTTACTAATCAATTAGGGGTCTATTCACAAAGCTGCCGAAGGATCTGGCCGTAGCTTCGGCCGATCCTAACATGCTCGTGTCAGAATAAAGAAAGAAAAAGACACAGCGGGGTTTCTCTCCTTGGCGGCCGGGAGCGGGGGGGCTCCTAGAGCGCCCGGGGGATTTTTTTTATTTTTTTTATTTTTATTTTTTTACAGCAGCAGAGCCGCCGGATAATAGGAAACTATTGGGCGGAGCTAGCTGTCACTGCTAGCTTTGCACAATCGTTTTCTATTAACTTTTTTCTACTTTTTTCACTCTTTTTCTGTTCTGCTCGGTGCCTCTGAGGGACCGAGCAGAACAGCCGAGCCAAATGCCGCTCGGCGGCATTCGGCTATTCACTCACTGCTGTTCGGGATCTTTCAGAATAGCCCAAACAGCAGTGAGAAGCCTGCCGGAGGTTCGGCTCAGCCGATCCAGATGTTGGATCGGCTGAGTCGAACTCATTCTGCACTTCGGGTCAGCCGAACATGCTGAGCATGTTCGGCCGACCCGAAGGCACGCGAAGCAAGCCGATGTACGGCTGAAATCAGCCGTACCAGCCTGAAGTGAATAGCCGAACAGTGTTCGGCTCACTTCACTTCTGATCGGTCATTCACTCAGCTGCCCTCGGCAGCTTTGTGAATAGACCCCTTATTGTCCATTTTTTGTATTTATTTATAGATTTATTAAAGCTGAACTCCAGGCAGATATCAAAGACACAACGTAATGCAGCTCTGTGTTCATTAATATATCATTATTTTTTTTTTTTTTAAATACAAGCAGTCATGCCACCTGCCCTGCCAGCAAGTGCTGTGATGTTTGGAAGAACTGTGTAAATATTGATGGACAAAAATGCAAATCCTTTGACAGGTAAAACACTTCTTATTTATGTATTTTAAATGCGTGTTCAACTTTGTGCCTGGGGTTCAGCTTTATGGACTGTGATGGAAAGTTGTCATTCTAGAGGGAAAGTAAAAAATGGTCAAAAGTAAATTCATTGGTAAAAAAAATGTACAATAAAGTACAATAAAAAATAAAACAGGGTCAATATACAAATAGGCAATGATGACATGTCTAAGAAAATTGATTCCCAGCTGTTCTTCATTGATGAAGTTGAATTGTTCCTACTTCTGTATCCTACTTTCAGTATAAAGTATTGTTGCCATTACTAAAAAAAAACAGATAAGTCTTTATAGATTTTTGAAGTTACCAGGAAAGTAGATTTTGTGAGATCATTTTACTCTTTGTCAAAATATGGCAAAAAGGAGCGGACATTTCCTGTAGGCTCTTTATATATAGGTGAAACTATGAGAAACAATGTTTCCCATGAAAGCCTAGGTGACATAGGACATTGAACCTGTTACAAGAGGTCACTGTACATACAACCTTTGGAAAAGTACACACAAATATCCACACCACAAAGACTGTATGAAAAAAATATAACTTTATTATAAATGACATGACATGATAAAAATGTACGCACCACAGATATATCCTGCAAATGAAAACATTTAAAGCATACACAAAATCCCTCCTTAAAATTAGTATCAATACACTGGTCCCTATATATAAGTTATCATCCATGAGGAAACTCAACTACAGCCCTGGATGTCACTGACCAGGGTCAGTAAACCCTTTTGTCAGGAACCGAATCTGAACCCGGGGCCTCTGCTGTAGCTGGCAGTGGTTCTACCTGTTGAGCCACCTTAGAACCTTGGATAGCTCCTCCCCTGATCTCCTGTGTAATCCTCAGTTAAACCTAATCTCTGCTGAACTCTGAACTCCTTGCTCCTGACTTGAACTTCCTATTAAAGCCATGCCTCTGCACTTCCTGTTTGCCAGATTATTTTGCTCCTGCCATTATCTTGCTTCCTGCTCCCTCTGTGATACAATCCGCTCATACTGCTACCCGTGTACCGACCTTTGGCTGCTGATTCACCGACTACTCTCACCGTCTTCTGCTTCATACCTGATACCTTTGGCTACTGACCTCGGCTTGCTCGCTGACTACGCTTCTGTCTGCTCCTCCACTACTACCCTCTGCTTGTGTACCAAATCCGGCCTGTTATACCATGAATTTGCCTGCTGTTTTAGCTACTGGACTCCGAGCCGGATCCCGGATCAGGACACTTTTACATAATTTGTGCATTATAAAATTATGAGACGGGACAGTGCACCTTTACAGGGCATGGGAAGCAGGGACTACAGCAATTATTCATCAAAGGAACACATGCAGAATAAAATAAAATGAGTGAAATGATACGTAACATCTCTAGCATTCCATAAGGTGTTAGGGAAGGAAAGTAAAAGCATTACTGGTATCATGGTGGGGCGCCTTGTTAAAGTGGGGCTGTCCACATGAAACAGACATTACCTGGATTTTAACTAATAGCTTTGAAATGTTGCAAGATTCCTACAACCAATCATTTTTTATAGACCCCTCCTCACATTTCTTCAAGTTAAATATTTAATGAACTATGCTTAATATGAGAACCCAGATATTAGACCAAATTTCAAAAATACACATAGACAGAACAACAGCATAACACAACGGTGAGTAACTCTTAGAGGAGTATTCCAACAGTTCTATATGTGTTAAGCTACACCCGGGTATATGTATAAATAAAGGAAATGTTGCTTCATCACCAACACAAAAATGCAGCAGCCCCTTCTTTCGTGAGATACCTCCTCATTAACACAGAGATTCCAGGGCCCTGGTGTTGTCAGCGATCTCCTCACCAGCACAGAGAAATGCAAACGTCTGACAGACATCTCTATATGATAACAATGAGCAGCTATCGGGTGGTGATTCCTCAACTTTATTGAGAAGATGATCTTTCTATTGGTCTGGCAGCTTGTTCATTTGAGCTCCCAATCCCCAAGGGTTAGTCTTCAGACCTGGGAACTTGCCAGAAATTATCCCGCAATTCCTAAGCTTTGTTAGCATTGCTGGGTTATTGCTGGACATATTATCTCTGGGAGAGTTGACCATTCAGGGAACAGCGGGGTCGCTGCTTCTACCAGCTAGAAGCTACCACAGGGGAGAACATGTGAGTTTGGCAGTACTTGGTGTATTCTCTGCTTCTGAAGTTGATCGCAAGGGCCCTCATCTCTCCCATCTTCTTGCTTCAGCACCTGATCCCACCATCCTGGGCATTCCACACTCAATCACATAAACAAATGGTCACCTCTGCCAGGGGATCAGGATGTAATTGGGGTCCCTTTACCCAGATCCCACTGTCTGCACTCAGGTGATCATTAGTACCCCTGGTGAGAAGTAAAAGTATCTTACTGCTATACAGCAAGTGTTCTAAATATTAAACAAAGATCACTGCTGAAGAAAAAATGTATCATCCCTTTATTATTATTACAAAATAGTGCGTAGAATGTTTTTGACTGATTCTGTAATGTTATCTCAGCATAACAGAATCAGTAAAAACCACTCTACTTACTATTTTTAACCAGTTCAGGACCATACGAAGTACGCGCACAGATGTGTCAGTAGGGTTGGTGTCACTCCTCCCAATAAAAACTGTATAGTATAAGGGATACACACAGGGGTTACTATATTCCATTGGAAATTATCTTCTTTACAAAATTTAGGAATGCTCTTCTTAAATCCTGGTTCCTCAGACTGTAAATTAGAGGATTGAGAAGAGGAACGATCACCGAGTAAAAAATAGACACCACTTTGTATCCAGTGAAGTGATGATTATTACTTGACTGAAAATAATTAAACATAGTGGAGCCATAAAATATAAACACCACCATCAGGTGAGAGGTACATGTAGAGACAACTTTACTTCTTTTACCTTTCATTTTCAGGACAGTTTTGAATATAGAGACATAGGACAAGATGGTCAATATTAGAGGTCCAGAAGCAAGGAAGATACCCACAATTAGGACAAGCAGAACGTTGATGAAGGGATCACTGCAGGAGACCTGAAACAACTGAGGAAGGTCACAGAAGAAACTTTCTATAATCTGTGATTTACAGAAAGATAATTTTAAGGTGTAAAGTGTGTGAAGTAAAGAATTGGTAAAACCGAGACACCATGCAATGGATGCCAACTGTACACACACTTTCCAACTCATGATCTGCATATAATGTAATGGTAGACAGATAGCAGTATATCGATCATAGGACATGACAGTCAACAGAAAAATCTCAGAAGTGGCAAGGAATATAAAGAAGAAGACTTGGGTTAGACAAGCTGTTGTGGTAATCTTTCTTCTCTTGGTGTGTAAATCAAATAACATTCGTGGGACGGTGACTGAGGAACAACAGAGGTCCAAGCTGGCCAAGTTCCCAAGGAAGAAATACATAGGAACATGGAGGTGAGAGTCGGTGACTGTAATAAGGATGATCAGCAAATTCCAGAGTAATGTCAGAAGGTAGATGACAAGGAAGAAGAGAAAGAGAGGCAGGTAAAGGTCTGAAAGGTCAGACAGTCCAGAGAGAAAAAAATCATTTAAAGAAGTCTGATTCACCATGGCAGCAATTTTACCCAAATGTGTATATTAATAACCAACAGTTATTTTTCACTTCAAGTCATGGAATAATTTGATTTGTTACCGATAATGACATAAAAAGTTGAAACTCTTAAAACAAAATTGCGATTGTAAATTCAAGTTTAACAAAAGAGAGCTAGACTCTTATTATCAAGAACAATGAGAAAGTTTGGAATTCTTCACCCAAAATCTTTGATGCTGACTGAAGCAATGAAGGTGCAAAGAATTGATTGTGATGCTCTACTATGTGACAGTTATTCTGTTGCTGAGGTTAGATACTTTCTCCTTTCTGTACACAGAGTTTAAAAGGCCAAAAGGGCTGTCTGAAAGTGAGCCTGGCTACAGAGAGCTGGGGGTGTTTCTTTTGGCTGTAAGTGGAATTATGATGGTATCACCATGAGGGGAAAAAAATACAAAATAATGTGCTTATATGTGACATACGTATATGAAGTGAATCTGAGAAACAGAAACAATACATACATCAGGCTGAACTAGTATGTCTGTGATCACCATGTGTGAACTACTAATACAATTTAAAAAAAAGAAGAAAATATATTCATGTGAATTGGGAGATTATGTTAAATGTTAACTTTCCTTGGCTTGGCCTCCTCTAAGATTTCAAGATTAAGCCATATCCAGCAAGTAAATGGTCAGCTCAGTTGCAGCTGATCTGATGGCAACAAATGTGCCTGAAATGAGTTGAATTAATACATAAGAAAATGTGTGTGAGCTTTTTCAGTCACAATGCAGTTATATTAGCCGCACATAGATATATTTATAATACAGAATATTCCCCTGGCAGATGTGTATGTTGACTTTGTATTCATCTGAGATTATTCTAAAAGACTGCTCATTAGGAAAATAAATATCTACAGAAAGGGAAGCACCAAATAAATTATTTCTGACGAAAATAAATCAAATGATAGTATTTTTTAAGATACTGGAAAAATGGTAGAATATAGTTCTGCAAATAACTTTGTTTGTGCATTTTCAACATCCATTGTAAAGAAATGCCGTTCACTAAGGGGTCTATTCAGTAAGCTGCCGGAGGATCTAGCCGTAGCTTCGGCTGATCCTTCAGCTAGCTTTGGCCCCAGGACCCCTTCGGTTCAGTAGAACTAAAGGGCTGCTGTACGGGCTATTCACTATAGCCCTCACAGCTCCCGAAGTCGGCCAAGCGGCTCAGTCGAGTCGAAGGCATATGCTTCAGCTTGACTGAGCCAAGGTGAAAGCTGAAGCTGGCCAAAAGGCCGGCCATTGGCCGGCCGACAGCCTGCTACTGACTGCTGGGCGGAGCCAGCCATCATCTCAAAGCTGGCTCTGGGTACTTGCACAGACAGATCAGCGTCCCTGGTTACCAGGTAACCAGGGACACTGATCTCCAGACAGCCCAACTCTCCCGGGCGCTCCGGGAGTCTCCCGCTATTAGATAGCGGCTCCCGGCCGCCCGGGAAAGAAACACTTTCTCCCGGAAAGTTTTACTGTGCTCGATCAAGCAGAGTAAACCTTTCCCTGCTCTGTCTTTTTTTTCTCTTCTGACATCGGAGTTATTGGCTGCCATCAGAATAATAAAAAAAACAGCATAGGAATGCATAGCTGCATTCCTATTGGATATTTCAATTTGCAATAGCAAACTAGCTATTGCACCCGCCCACTGCTGCTGTCAATCAGCAGAGGGGACCTGAAGTTCTCTATCAGGTCCCCTCTAATGATTGACAGCAGCTGAGGTCGGGTACAATAGCTAGTTTGCTATTGGCTATTGCAAAGTGAAATAGCCAATAGGAATCTAGCTATGCATTTCTATGGTGTTTTTTCATTTTCATTTTTTTTTCTATTCTGACGGCAGCAGAACCGTCCTGCCAATAGAAAACAGTTGGGCGGAGCTAGCTGTCACTGCTAGCTCTGCCCAATCGTTTTCTATTTGATCTTTTTTACTTTTTTAACTGTTTTTCTATTCTGCTCGGTGCCACAGAGGTACCGAGCATTAATAACCAACAGTTATTTTTTAACATTACATGCTGAGCATGTTCGGCCGACCCGAAGCCACACGAAGCAAGTCGATATACGGCTGATCTCAGCCGATATACGGCTGAAATCAGCCGTACACGGCTGAAGTGAATAGCCGAACAGCGTTTGGCTCACTTCACTTCGGGTCGGTTATTCACTCGGCTGCCTACGGCAGCTTAGTGAATAGACCCTTTAATCTTAATCTGCACATAACTAATGAAAGGCTGATTGTTATTGCCCCCATAATTTGCTGTTTTTTTTCTTTGCAATTGAATAAAGACTCTGAACTTTTTCACCCATTTGGTCTGGAGCTCATTTAAAACAGGTGAAACTGGAATAATTAGAATATGGTGCAAAGTTCATTTATTTCACTAATGCAACTTAAAAGGTGAAACTAATATATGAGAGAGACTCATTACATGCAAAGCCAGATAGTTCAAGCCGTGATTTGTCATCATTGTGATGATTATGGCTTACAGCTCATGAAAACCCTAAGAACCCCAAATCCACAATCTCAGAGAATGAGAATATTACATGCAATCAATAAAACAAGGATTGTACATAGAACAATATCGGACCTCTGAAAAGTACAAGCATGCATATGTACTCAGTACTCAGTACTTGGTTTGGGCCCCTTTTGCGGCACTTACTGCCTCAATGCGGCGTGGCATGGAAGCTATCAGCCTGTGGCACTGCTGAGGTGTTATGGAAGAGCAGGATACTTCAATAGCGGCCTTCAGCTCTTCTGCATTGTTCGGTCTCATGTCTCTCATCTTTCTCTTGACAATGCCCCATAGATTCTCTATGGGTTTCAGGTTAGGCTAGTTTGCTGGCCAATCAAGCACAGTAATCCCACGGTCATTGAACCAGGTTTTGGTGCTTTTGGCAGTGTGGGCCGGTGCCAAGTCCTGCATTAGTGAAATAAATGAAATTTTGCACGATATTCTAATTATTCAAGTTTCACCTCTATACTGTATGTTTACACTTATTTTCTGTCCTACTCACAACAATTTCACCAGACAGCAAGTAAGAGGGACTCTTCAAGCTGGTGTTGGAAGGAAGGCTTTGGTTTCCTGGAGAACTGGACTGACTTCTTAGTCGGTTACCGGCTCTACAGGAGAGACGGGCTGCATCTTAATGGGGAAGGTGCAGCACTTTTGGGGGGAAAATGCAATACTAGATTTAATCATTTCCAATAATGCGGAGTTAGTTGCAGACATGGTGATTAGAGAGACACTGGGTAATAGTGATCATAGGATGATTACTTTTAATGTTGGGTAAAGAAAAGAGAAGTGTGTGGGTCTGACAAGAGCACTAAACCTCAGAAAGGCAAACTTCGATCTGCACCAGATAGTATGCGACACCAAATGGGACAACTTATTTCTAACACTGAACAATGACAAGAAGTGGGATTGTTTTAAGAATACATTACATAACGCTGTTACCAAGTGCATTCCATCTGGGGGAACAAAAATAAAAGATCAAGAACTAAGCCTGCATGGCTAAGTAAAATGGTAAAAGACATCAAAGACTAGAGCATGGCATTTAAAAAATATAAGATGAAGGGGACGGCATTGGCATTCCAGAACTACAAGGAATATAATCAAATATGTGAACATTAGATTCGGGAAGCTAAAATGGAGTGCGAAAAGCATATCACCCCAGTAAGTAAAAAGAACCCCAAAAATGCTACCAATATATATAAACAGTAAAAAGGTAAGAAAAGAGAAGATAGGCCCAATAAAAGATGAGAACAGAAGATTATTCACAAACGACAGGGAGGGGGCGAGGTGTTGAATTATTTTCTCTCCTCAGTATGCACTCAGGAAAAAGACAGGTTAATGTAGATAAGAATGCGAGTAGCTCAATGCAAAATATACCGCAGTGGTTGACAGTAGCCGGGGTTCAACAAAGACTTGAAAAACTTAACGCAAATAAAGCATTAGGACCAGATAACCTGCACCCCAGGGGACTTAAAGAGCTCGGCCATTTTATAGCCAGACCATTATTCCTCATTTTCAAGGACTATTTAATGACTGGTAGAGTACCAAGTGACTGGTGGAAGGCTACAGTAGTTCTGATATTCAAAAAAGGGTCAAGATGCCAACCTGGGAACTACAGACCATACAAAACACAAACAAATCCCCAGCTTCACCTGCCAGCTAGCCTGCAACCAAACGAATTGCCCTGTCAACAGTATGCGTTAAAATCAGAGGTTTTAGTTGCACAAACTTTTGGCCAAAAATATGTAGAAGCCACACCAAGGCACCTCTGTAAAGTGTGGTCCTAACTCTATGTATACGAGTCTCCAAGTGTGAGCATATTAATGCAGTCGATAAATTGCATGCAGGTGTACCTGGAGGTAGCCAACTCCTCCTAATAAGGTGCTGGGACGCACTGGGGGCCCAGCAATCTAGATTGCACGCTGGGACCCCAGTGCGTCCCCACAACCAAAAATAGTCAAACTAGAAAAAATGGTACCTGCATGAATCTATAACCAGCCTGTTTGGCAGGGAGCACGCTGGGACAGACCAGTCAGTCTAACATCCATAGTATGCAAAATGTTAGAGGGAATGATAAAGGACTATTTGGTGGAGTTTGTTCGTGACAATGGTATAATAAATGATAATCAGCATGGATTTACAGTAGGAAGGATTGTTCTTGTCAGACCAACCTACTAACATTCTACAAAGAGGTAAGTAGAGATCTGGATGGAGGGAGGTTGGTGGATGTGGTGTGTCTGGATGGAGGGAGACCGGTAGATGTGGTATATCTGGATTTTTCTAAAGCGTTTGACACAGTACCTCATAAACGCTTACTACACAAGCTGAGGTCTATGGGCATAGGTGAAATGGTGTGTATATGGATAGAGAACTGGCTACAGGAGCATGTCCAGAGAGTATTGATCAATGGCTCTTTTACAGATTGGTCTAGGGTCATGAGTGGCGTGCCCCAGGGTTCTGTGCTGGGCCCAATACTGTTTATGATGATACTAAAATCTGGAGGGTAATAGACACGGACTTAGACACTATAACATTACAGGAGGACCTGGATAAAATAGGGGAGTGGGCAACTATATGGCAGATGAGGTTTAATGTTGATACATGTAAAGTAATGCACTTTGGGGTTAAAAATAGGCAAGCAGAATACACATTAATGGGAACTCCACTAGGGAAGTCAGAAATGGAAATAGATTTGGGGGTCATAGTAGACCAAACATTGAACAATAGCTTGTAATGTACAGTAACCAGTGGCCATCTGGATTTATGATGCTTAATCTTTAGAGGCATATTACGTCCCTTTGCTGTTTACAAAAAAAACATATTTTTCCTCTCTTAAAGTTCCACTTTTAGTACAAGGACTAACAGAACACTGTATTTAATCAAAGTGCTTTTTAATACATCTTGTTTTATGGATGTAGAAACACAAAGAACAATTAGCATATGAATGCAGAACTCCTATTGAAGCACAACTGAGAGATCTACAGTAATCAGAACTGTATAGTATAAGGGATAGACACAGGGGTTACTATATTGCATTAGAAACAATCTTCTTTACACAATCTTGGAATGCTCTTCTTAAATCCTGGTTCCTCAGACTGTAAACTAGAGGATTGAGAAGAGGAACGATGACCGAGTAAAAAATAGACACCACTTTGTATCCAGTGAAGTGATGATTATTACTTGACTGAAAATAATTAAACATAGTGGAGCCATAAAATATAAACACCACCATCAGGTGAGAGGTACATGTAGAGACAACTTTACTTCTTTTACCTTTCATTTTCAGGACAGTTTTGAATATAGAGACATAGGACAAGATGGTCAATATTAGAGGTCCAGGAGCAAGGAAGGTACCCACAATTAGGACAAGCAGAACGTTGATGAAAGGATCACTGCAGGAAACCTGAAACAACTGAGGAAGGTCACAGAAGAAAATTTCTATAATATTTGATGCACAGAAAGATAATTTTAAGGTATAAAGTGTGTGAAGTAAAGAATTGGTAAAACCGAAACACTGTAGATCCTTCTACAGATATACCATGACCTGAGTGAATGAGAACCTTCTACAGATATACCATGACCTGGATGAATGAGAACCTTCTACAGACATACTATGAGCTGGATGAATGAGAACCTTCTACAGATATGCCATGACCTGGTTGAATGAGAACCTTCTACAGATATACCATGACCTGGAATATATGACATTGGAATAATGATTTAATTGAAATACTCAGACGTAGAGGTTAAAAACCAATTTTAGCCAAGACTCATATTAAAGTTTTGTGTGGTTTTATTCCATGCTGGATTCTTATATCTCCTGGATGTGCCAATGGGGAGATTTCCTCCCAGAATTCCTAGCGTGGGCAAAATAATTCAGACATTGAAAACACAAATGGCAACATTATAGAGTTCAAATGCAAGTAAATGTACAGTCTTTTTTTTTGCATGTAGTATTTATTGAAATTTCAAAACAGATACATTTCAAAAACCGTCATAGTAGCATGGTATAGACCTGATACATATAAATGATTTGTACGGATAATGGTAACATACTATGGGATCCAACGTAAAAATAGAAAACACAACTATGACAATATCAAGAATCATTATAGCAAACATCTCAACAACCCAAATTTGGTTGTCGATCCAGAAAGGAAGAGAAGAAAGACAAACATTGCTTCACCATCGGCATCAGACGGGCATGTATTCAGAGTTAACCAGAAAAGAATAGAATGGGACAATCCATGTGTCAAGGGGTGTACTTGGATGGATATTGGGTTAGAGAAGGGGTATAAGCAACAGGGTTCTTAAACATAGAATCGTACCTTCCAGCAGAGGAGGATCACGCTTAGTGGGGTTATAAAACATCCAAAGCACCCAGGGAGCCATCTAATTTGGCCATATTGTACCACTTGGAATATTGGAAGCCGTCATAATGTCCCGAAGCTGATCTGGGGATAAGGTGGAGGAAAGGAACAATGACCATGTATGAAAGAACCGCCCTATTAATTTTTCTTCTAAGTGGGAGTCAGATTTGTCTATGTACAGTCTTTTATCTCTGAGATATCATTACCTCTATCATTACCTGACCCCTGTAGCAAGGATGTATTTTGTGTTTAACTTCTAAGTGCATTCATGTACAGTAAAAGTGTATACAATTGAAATGTTTCAATTGATTCTGGTCATGTTTTATACCTTCAACTAACAAAGGTGGCCATACATGTAACTATTTGCAAATGATCTAGGTACGAATGATCACAAACATATGATTCATCAGCATTTAAACTATTGAAGGATGCAAAACACACACCAATTTGTTTGAAGGTTGCAATTGATAAATATCATCTATCAATGACAAATTGAAACAATCTCATTAAATTGATCGTAGAAGCAGTCTGTATTATGATTGTTGTTAAAGCACTCACATCAACATTTGTTCAAACGATCACAAACAATCAGCAAAATTCTGGCATGACTGGATGACTTAGTCAAATCAATCAATCAATCAATCAATCATTCAATTAATATCAATGAAGAGTTCTCTAAATTGATTGAATGAATGTCTCCGGCTTGCAATTTTTATACGCTTAAATCAGTTTATCACATCAAATTATCAGTTCAATGATTATATTGATATCTGTGTAGCCAGCATTAGAGTTGTAATTCCTTCTTTCTTACATTGGGTGAAATCAGATTATAAATACTTTCATCTACACTTTATTTTCTTATAAATGTATTGTTACATCAATTAGATCGCTCTTCCATTTCATTTTTGATATTATCACTCAATATTGACTTTTTGCAAGCCTAGGCTGTACAAAATTCTCCTCAGTGCTGCCTTGAGATCTTTGTTCCGTAGACTGTAAATCAAGGGATTGAGGAGCGGCGTAACCACCGTGTAGACGATGGACACAAGACGATCTTCTGAAGCAGTGGAGGTAGGGTTAGGACGCAGGTAGGTGAATATAAGGGTCCCATAGAAGATGAAAACTACCGTTAGGTGGGAAGTACATGTGGAAAAGGCCTTCAGCTTTCCTGTCTGGGAGCGAATCCCCATGATGGTGCGAAATATCTGGATATAGGGCACAAAGGTGATACTAAGAGCACCAGATCCCATTACGATACCAACAAGGAACATGACCAAGACATTAATGAAAGTATCATTACAAGACAATAGAAACAACTGAGGGAGGTCGCAGAAGAAGCTGTTAATGACATTGGGACCACAGAAATTCAGTCTTAGAATGCAGAGGGTATGAATTAATGAGGTGAGGAACCCAACAACCCAAGCCACAGACACCATCTGAGCACAGATCTTGGGGTGCATTATCTGAATATAATGTAGAGGGTAACAGATTGCAATGTATCTATCATAGGACATCACAGCCAGCAAATATAGCTCAATGCATATAAAGGAAAAAAAGAAATAGAACTGAGTGATACAGGAAGAAGTCGTAATTGTCCTGGCTTTGGAAAATAAATCCGAGAGCATTCTTGGAGAGGTAACAGAGGAATAGAAAATATCCAAACCAGCCAGGTTACTCAGAAATAGGTACATGGGCGTGTGGAGGCGAGGATCATGGCAGATCAGGAGGACAATCAGTAAATTCCCAACCAACGATGCCAGATATATGAGTAAAAACACCAGAAACAAAGGCAGCTGGAGGTACGGGACATCTGACAACCCACTTAGTACAAACTCCGACACTTTTGTTTGATTGATTGCCTTCATTTTGTCTAGAAGACCAATAAGAATGACAAAAACAATCCAACATTATAATCATTATTATTCCAAAGCAAAAAATAAGGGGGGCAATTTTACAAAAGATCAAGCAACTCTGTCAGGAGTATAAGCAGAAATTGCCATGAGGCATCAGGATTTCCTGTCCCCAGAAAGTGGTATCAGGTAAGAGTATTGACTCATTCATTAACCTTTTAGATGCTTTCCTTGGCGAGCACCATATACAGGGGTAGTAACTAATACACTAGTAACTAATACACACACACACACACGTTGAACTCGAAGGACCTGTGTCTTTATTCAGTCTCAACAACTATGTAACTATGTATAAAGTATTGCTACCCAAATGCCCTATACATACCTGCAGCAGCCCCCAAGCTTAAAACTTCTGTTTTGTGCAAATGCCAGAGATTCAGGAAGTTCAGACAGGCAAAATGTAAAAGTCCTTAAGCCTTGCCATAGCATTCAACAGTTTCAGATCGGCTTGCCGCTATGATGGGATGTCTCACCGGCCAACAGGAATGTATGGAAGGCATCATTACTACTGGAAAGTGCCGGAGCATTGCCCATAAAATTGGCCTGGCATTCAGGGATAATATCAAAACTTGGGGACTGTTGCAGGTATGTTCAGGTACCCAGGTGCTGTGCTTTATACCTACAAAAAAATCTGTTCTTTTTTATCCTAGTGAAAGAGTTGCTTTGAGCAAAACCTGTACTTACATAACATTGAACTAGCCACTGAAAATGTGCCTGTTAGGTTAATTCAGTGGCTTCAGTCTTCAATTCAGGAAATCTTGCTTCTGATTATTATGGTTTCGATTATTGATACAACTGTGCTGGGTAATTCTCCTGTTTATTTTCATCATATATTTTATATCTAGGAAGATTCAAAAACAAGGAGTTAAAACACATTTCATGGAGAACCCAGGATTTTAGTTTGTTTTCAGCGATGCCAATTATAGTCTTAATAGCAGCCTACATGTTGTGCCCGAGTGTGATAATGCTGCATTTTAGTCAATAAATAGAAGCATTTGTATTGCATCTGGAGTGCCGGTGTCCATACTTCTCTTTGTGCTTAATAGCAGCCTTAGTCAACTATTTTATTCCTGAGGAACCCTTAAAATTATTTTTAGGTCTCAGTGCCTAAAATCTGCTTTTTATATTGGTGGTCAGTGGAGAAGGACCCCCTTAGATTCGTGATCATTGGAGCAGTGTCCCCTTACATTAATGGTCAGTAAGGTGCTCCTTATATTGGTGGTCAGTAGAGAAAGAGCACCTTACAGTGATGGTTAGTAAAGAGCACCTTACTGACCATTAATGTAAGGGGACACTGCTCCAATCTCCTCTTACATCAGTCATTAGTAGTGATGTATCCCATTAACCCTGATGCACAGTCTAGAAGGCCCCCCATTAAATTGGTGGTCAGTAGTGTGTGGATGGGTGATTAATAAAGAAGAGCCCCCTTATGTGGGTGGTCATTGAAGAAGGGTGCCCTTACACTGACAGTGAGTGTCAAAGGTTATGCTTACAGTTGTGGTCAGTGGACTGCTCCAGCAATGTTCACTGCTCAAGAAAGCCCAAGAAACCTCTGGAGGAACCCAGGGAATTTTCTTTAATCCTAGTTGGGAAAGACTTCTTCTTGGGCTTGATAATAAAGTGGCTGAAAATATTTACCAAATCAGTTATAATGCAGGTACGATTCTTTATACACATAGGCATCTACAGTACTTTAAAACTGAACTCCGGGATCAGCAAATCTTCTCTAAATACAAGATCTAGGTGTATTCTTCCTCGATTCCTGGTGATCTTTGTGATTGTTTAGTGTTTCTACAGTGAATCTAGACTGTGATACTTCTTGCTGCCTACCAATGCCATTAGATACTTTTAGGGTAATACAGTGTGTAGCATTCCCTGGTCATAGAGGCAGCTAATCAATTGATCCAACACAAAAAATGAACACCAATTCAAAAGAAACCCCTGTTAGTGTTAAATGTTTTAAGAAAACAGTGTTTCCATCTCTTATTATTTATACTCCCCATTATCTCTCCTAAGAGAATGTGGATATTATTTGAAAGGTTTTATTTAAAAATTCCATTAGTATGTTGATGAGGGGGGTGAGGGAGGAACCAGGGAAGGCAAAATAGAAGCATATTAAGTGCCTATTCAAACCAGAAGCATTGGGGCTGGACTGGGAGCCTTTTCCAGCACAGCCCTAATGCAAAGACAGGGCTATTTGCTAAGTTTACTATCAGCCCAGTTCACACCACCATGTTGCAGTGGTGTGTCGTGTGGTGAGACATGGTTCAGTCACATTGCACTGAGCTGTGGCTGTAGAACTAAATGAGATGTCACCTGTGGAATTTCAAAAAAAATTCTTCCAAAAAACAAAAGTAAACAATGCACCGGGATCGCTGGGTCTCTGTAGTTCACATCAGCGGCCATGCATTTAGCACAGCTTTCTGGTGTAAATAGGCCCAAGCCTTCAGCTTTAAATATGACAAGACAGAGTTGATCTGGGATCTGTGCACCTTGTTAGCCGCATTTGGTCGCCATGTCTCCTGTGTGATACCTGTGAACTTACCATGATATAAACATTATAGAAGTCCTCTGCTGCTGTAGTTATAACAAAGAGGAAGGTGACATTCAGCTATCAATGTCAGTGTCATTCTTGGTGCAGCTAAAAGGAGTTGTATGACTCTGAGCTGAGCTGGAATCCAAAAGAGCAACAGGGACCAGAAGACATTATGTATTTCTGCAATGTCAGATCTTCAGCATTAAATAGAACTTTATCTTGGAATCCTCCTCTGTTATAGGACAGCACACCAATAGAAGTGGAACCAATTCCATGCATTGTGTGTATTATCAGCGCTGAATGTCTGTGACTTTTATACATGAGGATTGCTCCCCGGGGTCTTGTTATACATCAATGTTATTAGTAAATATTTGTTCCCAGATGCTGGTAAATCTCCAGGTTATTCCTTGACATGTCTCCTGATAAAGAAAAAACTCTTCAAATCCCCACTGGCTTAATGTGTCTATCTCCTTTGCTACTCAAGTTGGCCGTACACTTATAGGCCAGAAAAAGAGAAACACCACTCCTGCTTTCCAGCTCCCTTGTCAACTCCTCCCATGCTCACCTCTAGGACTTCTCTAAAGTCTCTCCCATCCTCTGGAATGCTTTACCCCAAGCTGTCCGTCAATCTCCCACACTTTAGGCGATCCCTTAAGACTCATCTCTTCAGGGAAGCCGATCCCACCTCAACCTAACCCCTGAACCATCACTTTCTCAAACAATTCATCCCCACACAGCTACCTCCTCATGTATCACTGGCCCTTCCCTTTTAGATTGTAAGCCCTGAGGGGCAGGGCCCTCCTTACTATCTTGTCTTGAATTGTATTGTGATTGTAATGTCTTCCTTATATTGTAAAGCGCTGCACAGACTGTTGGCGCTATATGAATCTTGAATATTATTATTAATATTAATAATAATAACCTTCAAATCCCCACTGGCTTAATGTTTCCATCTCCTTTACTATGTAAAGTTGGCTCGTACATATATAGGCCAGAAAAACGGAAACACCGGTTTTGGTACCATGTTGGATGGATTGTGGCTTAGATAACATCTCCAGGTTATTCTCTAAGATGTCTCATCATTAACATAATCTGCATATCCCTATTGGCTTAATGTGTCCATCTCCTTTACTAGCTCATACAGGTGTAGGCCAAAAAAACGAATACACCGGTTTGGTTCCATGTTGGATGGATTGTGGCTTAGAACAGCTGATATATTGTGGCAATAACTCTGCGAGTTATAATGGATGCGAGGTTCCATGTGTAGTCTTCTGTTATTGTAACAGGTTGTAGACTTGAGCTTTAGAGGTCCTTGTTAAAGAGTAGAAACCCAATTCCTGAACTGAATTTAGGTGGGTGCACTTATGGCTCAGATCTTGTGTTCTTCATTGGCTAGTATACACAGAAAACTTTACATTATGAGCAGACTTTGAGTGGGAAGAGACACCAATGGGCCAATGCACAAATATACAATCCTCAGGATCCTTTGATGCATATGGTGGGTGCACCACATTGGCCGAGCAATCTTTCCAAAGTGTCCAAAGTATCTCGTAAACAGAGTGAGTTGGGGAAGCGGATTAAACCATTGTACCTACCTATCCTATCTCTGCTCATTGAGTCCCCTTACCAATCTCTTCCCATTTGCATCAGTAGCACTCGCACTGAGATGTTACCAGCAGCCAGAGCATTCTGATGGTGCAGCACCTAATAGATAAATAGTTTTCTGTTTGTCTTTATTATCCAATATACAGATAATTGGGAGGTGAGCAGATATTCATATTGCGTATTAAGTAGAAACTTGGACTCCTCTGACTATCAATGTGATACTAAAACCCAAAACATATCCCCTGGCCACCACCCTTTCTTGTCAGGCCATGTGGTGTCTGATACAGAATGTCCCTCAGGCAAAGCCAGGCATATATAAATCACACCCATGGACAATGTGCCCCCCCACACACACACATACAATAGTTATGGAGAGACCAGTTGGAGACTTTGGATCAGCTTCAGGACTCAGTTTTGTCTATGGGATTATGGGATTGTCTATGGGATACTTTTAGTATTGGAAATAGGAGGTGTATGCACAGTTTATCTGCAATTATAATAAATTGGTTGCATTATGTTGTGTGAGGAGTTATTTCCTTATTTCTGAGTCCATCATCGGTGACAACTTTCTCCTTCTGCAGCCAAGGACTCATTGTTCAACAGGAAATGATGGATAAACATTACTTCTGTTCCAGCTTCTGCTTCCTTATGTACACTACTTCAGGTTGTACCTGTCACTCTGCTAGAAGAATCCTGAGCACTGCCAACCAACACAGGGGATGCCATGAAAACCTTTTTCTAGTTCAGAAATGAACAGAGAGTTTTCTGTAGTATAAAATATGTGAAAGCCACACACCACCAAGTACTTATACAGTTTGGTCCTACTCCATTCTAAGTTCCATCTCTGTAATGTGCATGGTAATGAGCAAAGCCTACTAGAAGGTTACTCCAGCCCTTCTTAAAGGTACACAACATTTGAGATAGCCAGACAGGGCAACAGAATAAATCAAATGAGCATCAAAGCTGCTAAATTACCTCATAAATAAGCACTAGAGTGCACCAGCCTTGTGAGGTACGTATGAGGTATGAAAGGAAGTGTCACAGGAAGTGGCAAGGGAAGATTTCCAGTGCTGGAAAGTAAGGTTCCACAGGGATACATTAATATATATTTAGATTTTTGGCTATTGAGCTAGTGACCAGAGTGCATTTCTCCATGCCTGGAACAATGCAGCATTTGATCCCCTTCCATAATACTGGATTCAAATTCAGCTAGTTGTGTCACTCAGGGCCGGATTGGCCATTAAACTCTGTAGCGCTGAGCCTTTAGACAACCGAGACAAAGAGGAGGCTGCTCCATAAACAGGGACACAAGTTAACATGATACAAATAACTACAATACAACATTACACAGTTACAATCTGGTAAGGGGGGAGGGGGTATCAGCCATAAGTCTCAAGGTCTTCTTTTCTGGGGGTATTCTCTTTCTTGAAAATAGAAGACATTTCAGAGCAACACCTTATGCTGACTAAAATAGAGACTACTTGGGGGGGAAGTGGAAGTGAGGCACTGGATACGGATCCCCAAAATGGTGAGAAAACAAAATCCTTAATGTAGTCACATGGCTTGTGTTTGATGGCTCTCCACAAAGCGGGGATCTCCCCAAGGTCCGGGGTCACACAAGTTGAGAAGTCTATATATAGAGCGGAATGAAGAGACAGGTCACCAGCACTCAAATTATTTAAATAGATATGTCCTTTTTAATGGACAATTATGTCACGATAATCAACAAAGCCGACGTTTCTGGGCCGCGCAGGGTCCCTTCTTCAAGGCAGAAAGATGTGACCCGGTCACCGGACTTTGCACGGTGCCATCCGTGGTAGTTACTACAAGCACCATCAATCTTACTGGCCAGGATTGCTGTAAGGTGTGCGGAGAGCCCCCTCACCTATATATAGAGCGGGACACTCACTATACATCTGACTACATCTGGTAGCAAATATACAATACATTGGGTTTTGTGGTCCGGGAAAGGTAAAAGGCTCCTGTTGGTGTTCTGTGGCAAGTCAACACTTCATTGGTTTTGCCTTCATACTGGCCTGTCATCTGGAATCTTCTATTTATTGGAGGCTTGCTCTGAGTGATCCAATGCTGAAACTGCTTGAACATGTTGTACTCTCACTACACATACAGTATACTACATGCATAGTGCTACATAATAAAACGCCTACAGACTGAGACCAACTACACAAGACACTCAAAGACTTTGGACATCCCACAGGAGACATTCAGAGACTGCAGGCATATTATAGGGGACAGTTGGAGACTGGGGACATGTCATAGGAAATGGTCAGATATTGTGGACATGCTTCAGAACATGGTCAGAGACTGGAGACCAGCTACAGAGATAGTGGGATACTGGGGACATGCCATAGGAGATGGTCTGAGCCTTCTGACCTGCTACAGGAGACAGTTGGATACTGGAGACAGGCCATAGGAGATAGTCAGAGATTGGGGGACATGCTAAATGAGGGAGTCAGACTATATGAGATGCTCAAAGACTTTTGACCTTACTACAGGAGACATCCAAAGACTGTATCCATTGCTAAAGTCAGGTACTTTGAGCATACTACAGGACACAGTCAGAGACTGCAGACATTCTACAGAAGTAAGTCAGAGACTAAGGACATACTACAGGAGACAATAAGAGACTTTGGACATGATACAGGAGACAGAGGCTGCAGACAAACTACAGGAGACAGTTATTGACTGCGGACATGCTACAGGAGGTCAGAAGTCGTGAACATGCTACAAGAGGCAGTCACAGGCTCTGGATATGATTTATACAGGAGATAGTCAGAGACTGAACTTAATTGATGCAGGGGGCAGTATAAGACAGGGGGCATGCTACAGAAGCCAATCAGAGACTGTGGACATGCTACAGGAGCCAGTCAGAAACTGTGGACATGCCACATGAGACAGTCAGTGACTGTTGACATGAAAGAGAGGTCAAATGAACCAGAGCCAGAGGCACAGTCTAGGAACTGTTCTGGGCCAGCACTGGTCAGAAGGCTGCACTAAGCACCTAGGCCTGAGGACCGATCAACAAGTAAAATGTTGCCAAAGGCTGAGCACCACCGACCAATGACTTCACATCTACTAACTGTAATAAGTACAAACAGCAGAGCACTGCACATATTTTGGTTTGCTAAGAATGTTGGGTCATGTTTCTTCAGGTAACTATGCATACTATGTATACAGTATATACAATTCTCCTATATTTCACTTCCTGTTCTGGGGCTAATCTTCTGTCGTATAAAGAGGTCATAAGTGGGAATAAAAAGAAATTGACCCAGAATATTTATTACCCCTTTTTACAATATCCTGCAGCAGTGACCACCTTCTATGGCCACTATTTGCTCACATATACTTGCACAGGAGGGTCAGTATTGTTTCCTGTTACAGTATATAGCAGTCAGGTTGGTTCATCATCTCCTAGTATAAAAGAGACATGTTACATTTAATTGAATGACGCAATGAACCGGTTAACATGCCGTGTTTGTGTTTCATCATTATCTGGAAAGTAATAGAAACCATCAGAGGGCCTTCTGGAATCACAAACAAAATTATTCCCTGAGGTGCCGAGCCGAGTCTTATTAAAACACACAATGATGTCTCCGTCCCGGGAGTCTCTCTAGTTGTAACTTTTAAATTATCAACAAGGAAAAAAGTTTAATTTAGCAATGAGAATATACGGCAATTAATCTGTGTCAGGGAATTCGTTATCCAATCACCCAATGGGAATTGAAATCATAAACTTAGAAGACTGTATTGGCAAACAACAATAGCTCATACACATCTATTAACACCTCCATTGCCCATACACAGCAAATGATGTATTCCATCATAACAGAAAATCACTGAAAAGCCCTCAAAGTCAACACAAATGTCCATTGCTTATTGTAAAAACTGCACAGGGTACTCATTGTGTCTTGTTGTGACTTACATTAGACTCTTATTGTCATTAAAGCTGAACTCCGGGCAGGTATAAAATTGATGAAGCTCTGTATTGGGCTAACAATACACAAATAGATGTATTTTTTAAATAGATGCAATATAAGTACCTGACCATGACCTGGTATTAGCCCACTGCAATCCCTATGCAGCAAAGCTCAGATTGGGGGAGGGAGAAACAGCACATGGAGTCGGCCAGATGTGCTGCAGTGGAAGGGTCATGAAGACTGGGAGGATGGTGAGGAGGATGGAGAATAGGGAGACTGGGAGGATGGTGAAGAGGATGGAGAATAGGGAGACGGTGAGAATGGTGAGGAGGATAGAGAATAGGGAGACTGGGAGGATGGTGAAGAGGATGGAGAATAGGGAGACGGTGAGAATGGTGAGGAGGATGGAGAATAGGGAGACTGGGCGGATGGTTGAGGAGGTTGGAGAATAGGGAGACTGGGAGGATGGTGAGGAGGATGGAGAATAGGGAGACTGGGAGGATGGTGAGGAGGATGGAGAATAGGGAGACTGGGAGGGTGGCACTGGGAGGATGGTGAGGAGGATGGAGAAGAAAAAGACTAGGAGGATGGCGAGGAGGATGGAGAATAGGGAGACTGTGAGGATGGAGAGGAGGATTGAAAATTGAGAGACTGTGAGGATGAAAAGGAGGATGAAGAAGAGGGAGACTGGGAGGATGAAGAGGAAGATGGAGAAGAGGAAGACTAGGAGGATGGAGAAGAGGATGGAGAATAGGTAAACTGTGAGGATGGTGAGGAGCATGGAGTATAGGGAGACTGTGAGGATGGAGAGGGGAATGAAGAAAAGGGAGACTGTGAGGATGGTGAGGAGGATGGAGAATAGGCAGACTGTGAGGATGGAGAGGGGGATGAAGAAAATGGAGACTGGGAGGATGGTGAGGAGGATGGAGAATAGGGAAACTGTGAGGATGTTGAGGAGCATGGAGAATAGGGAGACTGTGAGGATGGAGAGGGGAATGAAGAAAAGGGAGACTGTGAGGATGGTGAGGAGGATAGAGAATAGGCATACTGTGAGGATGGAGAGGGGGATGAAGAAAATGGAGACTGGGAGGATGGTGAGGAGGATGGAGAATAGGGAGACTTTTAGGATGGAGAGGGGAATGAAGAAAAGGGAGACTGTGAGGATGGTGAGGAGGATGGAGAATAGGGAGACTGTGAGGTTGGTGAGGGGGGAGAAGAAAATGGAGACTGGGAGGATGGGGAGGAGGATGGAGAATAGGGAGACTGTGAGGATGGTGAGGGGGATGAAGAAAATGGAGACTGGTAGGATGTTGAAGAGGATGGAGAATAGGGAGACTGTGAGGATGGAGAGGAGGATGGAAAATAGGGAGACTGTGAGGATGAAAAGGAGGATGAAGAAGAGGGAGACTGGGAGGATGAAGAGGAAGATGGAGAAGATGAAGACTAGGAGGATGTAGAAGAGGATGGAGAATAGGGAAACTGAGAGGATGGTGAGGAGGATGGAGAATAGGGAGACTGTGAGGATGGAGAGGGGAATGAAGAAAAGGGAGACTGTGAGGATGGTGAGGAGGATGGAGAATAGGGAGACTGTGAGGATGGAGAGGAGGATGGAGAATAGGGAGACTGTGAGGATGGAGAGGAGGATGGAGAATAGGAAGACTCTGAGGATGGAGAGGAGGATGGAGAATAGGCAGACTGTGAGGATGGAGAGGGGGGTGAAGAAAATGGAGACTGTGAGGATGAAAAGGAGGATGAAGAAGAGGGAGACTGGGAGGATGAAGAGGAAGATGGAGAAGAGGAAGACTAGGAGGATGGAGAAGAGGATGGAGAATAGGGAAACTGTGAGGATGGTGAGGAGCATGGAGAATAGGGACACTGTGAGGATGGAGAGGGGAATGAAGAAAAGGGAGACTGTGAGGATGGTGAGGAGGATGGAGAATAGGCAGACTGTGAGGATGGAGAGGGGGATGAAGAAAATGGAGACTGGGAGGATGGTGAAGAGGATGGAGAATAGGGAGACTGTTAGGATGGAGAGGGGAATGAAGAAAAGGGAGACTGTGAGGATGGTGAGGAGGATGGAGAATAGGGAGACTGTGAGGTTGGTGAGGGGGGTGAAGAAAATGGAGACTGGGAGAATGGGGAGGAGGATGGAGAATCGGGAGACTGTGAGGATGGTGAGGGGGATGAAGAAAATGGAGACTGGGAGGATTTTGAGGAGGATGGAGAATAGGGAGACTGTGAGGATGGAGAGGGGGGTGAAGAAAATGGAGACTGTGAGGATGGAGAGGAGGATGGAAAATAGGGAGACTGTGAGGATGAAAAGGAGGATGAAGAAGAGGGAGACTGGGAGGATGGAGAAGAGGATGGAGAATAGGGAAACTGTGAGGATGGTGAGGAGGATGGAGAATAGGGAGACTGTGAGAATGGAGAGGGGAATGAAGAAAAGGGAGACTGTGAGGGTGGTGAGGAGGATGGAGAATAGAGAGACTGTGAGGATGGTGAGGAGGATGGGGAATAGTGAGACTGTGAGGATGGAGATGAGGATGGAGAATAGGAAGACTCTGAGGATGGAGAGGAGGATGGAGAATAGGGAGACTGTGAGGATGGAGAGGAGGATGAAGAAAATGGAGACGGTGAGAATGATGAGGAGGATGGAGAATAGGCAGACTGGTAGGATGGTGAGGAGGATGGAGAATAGGGAGACTGGGAGGATGGTGAGGAGGATGGAGAATAGGGAGACTGTGAGGATGGAGAGGAGGATGGAGAATAGGAAGACTCTGAGGATGGAGAGGAGGAAGGAGAATAGGCAGACTGTGAGGATGGAGATG
Organism: Nanorana parkeri; assembly: GCF_000935625.1. Classification (NCBI taxonomy): domain Eukaryota; kingdom Metazoa; phylum Chordata; class Amphibia; order Anura; family Dicroglossidae; genus Nanorana; species Nanorana parkeri. The sequence continues at coordinate 439,346 of NW_017307637.1, forward strand.
GGGATGAAGAAAATGGAGTCTGGGAGGATGGTGAGGAGGATGGAGATTAGGGAAACTGTGAGGATGGTGATGGCGATGAAGAAAATGGAGACTGGGAGGATGGTGAGGAGGATGGAGAATAGGGAGACTGTGAGGATGGAGAGGAGGATGGAAAATAGGGAGACTGTGAGGATGAAAAGGAGGATGAAGAAAAGGGAGAATGGGAGGATGAAGAGGAAGATGGAGAATAGGGAGACTGGGAGGATGGTGAGGAGGATGGAAAATTGGGAGACTCTGAGGATGGAGAGGAGGATGGAAAATTGGGAGACTGTGAGGTTGAAAAGGAGGATGAAGAAGAGGGAGAATGGGAGGATGAAGAGGAAGATGGAGAAGAGGAAGACTAGGAGGATGGAGAAGAGGATGGAGAATAGGGAAACTGTGAGGATGGTGAGGAGGATGGAGAATAGGGAGACTGGGAGGATGGGGAGGAGGATGGAGAATAGGGAGACTGGGAGGATGGTGAGGAGGATGGAGAATAGGGAGACTGTGAGGATGGAGAGGAGGATGGAAAATAGGGAGACTGTGAGGATGAAAAGGAGGATGAAGAAGAGGGAGACTGGGAGGATGAAGAGAAAGATGGAGAAGATGAAGACTAGGAGGATGGTGAGGAGGATGGAGAATAGGGAGACTGTGAGGATGGAGAGGAGGATGGAAAATAGGGAGACTGTGAGGATGAAAAGGAGGATGAAGAATAGGGAGACTGGGAGGATGAAGAGAAAGATGGAGAAGATGAAGACTAGGAGGATGGTGAGGAGGATGGAGAATAGGGAGACTGTGAGGATGGAGTGGAGGATGGAGAATAGGAAGACTGTGAGGATGAAAAGGATGATGAAGAAGAGGGAGACTGGGAGGATGAAGAAGAAGATGGAGAAGAGGAAGACTAGGAGGATGGAGAAGAGGATGGAGAATAGGGAAACTGTGAGGATGGTGAGGAGGATGGAGAATAGGGAGACAGTGAGGATGGTGAGGGGAATGAAGAAAAGGGAGACTGTGAGGATGGTGAGGAGGATGGAGAATAGGGAGACTCTGAGGATGGAGAGGAGGATGGAGAATAGGGAGACTGTGAGGATGAAAAAGAGGATGAAGAAGAGGGAGACTGGGAGGATGAAGAGGAAGATGGAGAAGAGGAAGACTAGGAGGATGGAGAAGAGGATGGAGAATAGGGAAACTGTGAGGATGGAGAGGGGAATGAAGAAAAGGGAGACTGGGAGGATGGTGAGGAGTCTGGAGAATAGGGAGACTCTGAGGATGGAGAGGAGAATGGAGAAGAAGAAGACTAGGAGGATGGCGAGGAGGATGGAGAATAGGGAGACTCTGAGGATGGAGAATAGGGAGACTGTGAGAATTGAGAGGAGGATGGAGAATAGGAAGACTCTGAGGATGGAGAGGAGGATGGAGAATAGGCAGACTGTGAGGATGGAGAGGGGGATGAAGAAAATGGAGACTGGGAGGATGGTGAGGAGGATGGAGAATAGAGAGACTCTGAGGATGGAGAGGAGGATGGAGAAGAGGAAGACTAGGAGGATGGCGAGGAGGAAAGAGAATAGGGAGACTGTGAGGATGGTGAGGAGGATGGAGAATAGGAAGACTGTGAGGATGGAGAGGGGAATGAAGAAAAGGGAGACTGTGAGGTTGGTGAGGAGGATGGAGAATAGGGAGACTGTGAGGATGGAGAGGAGGATGGAGAATATGGAGACTGTGAGGATGAAAAGGAAGATGAAGAAGAGGGAGACTGGGAGGATGAAGAGCAAGATGGAGAAGAGGAAGACTAGGAGGATGGAGAAGAGGATGGAGAATAGGGAAACTGTGAGGATGGTGAGGAGGATGGAGAATAGGGAGACTGTGAGGATGGTGAGGAGGATGGAGAATAGGGAGACTGTGAGGATGGTGAGTGAGGAGGATGGGGAATAGGGAGACTGGGAGGATGGTGAGGAGGATGGAGAATAGGGAGACTGTGAGGATGGAGAGGAGGATGGAGAATAGGGTGACTGTGAGGATGAAAAGGAGGATGAAGAAGAGGGAGACTGGGAGGATGAAGAGGAAGATCATGGTCAGAGACTGGAGGCAAGCTACAGAGATAGTGGGATGCTGGGGACATGCCATAGGAGACTGTCAGTGACTGTTGACATGAAAGAGAGGTCAAATGACCCAGAGCCAGAGGCACAGTCTAGGAACTGTTCTGGGCCAGCACTGGTCAGAAGGCTGCACTAAGCACCTAGGCCTGAGGACCGATCAACAAGTAAAATGTTGCCAAAGGCTGAGCACCACCGACCAATGACTTCACATCTACTAACTGTAATAAGTACAAACAGCAGAGCGCTGCACATATTTTGGTTTGCTAAGAATGTTGGGTCACGTTTCTTCAGGTAACTATGCATACTATGTATATAGTATATGCAATTCTCCTATATTTCACTTCCTGTTCTGGGGCTATTCTTCTGTCCTATAAAGATGTCATATGTGGGGAAAAAAAGAAATTGACCCAGAATATTTATTACCCCTTTTACAATATCCTGCAGCAGTGACCCACCTTCTATGGCCACTATTTGCTCACATATACTTGCACAGGAGGGTCAGTATTGTTTCCTGTTACAGTATATAGCAGTCAGGTTGGTTCATCATCTCCTAGTATAAAAGAGACATGTTACATTTAATTGAATGACGCAATGAACCGGTTAACATGCCGTGTTTGTGTTTCATCATTATCTGGAAAGTAATAGAAACCATCAGAGGGCCTTCTGGAATCACAAACAACAAACTTTTAATGAACCTAATTATTCCCCGAGGTGCCGAGCCGAGTCTTATTAAAACACACAATGATGTCTCCGTCCCGGGAGTCTCTCTAGTTGTAACTTTTAAATTATCAACAAGGAAAAAAGTTTAATTTAGCAATGAGAATATACGGCAATTAATCTGTGTCAGGGAATTCGTTATCCAATCACCCAATGGGAATTGAAATCATAAACTTAGAAGACTGTATTGGCAAACAACAATAGCTCATACACATCTATTAACACCTCCATTGCCCATACACAGCAAATGATGTATTCCATCATAACAGAAAATCACTGAAAAGCCCTCAAAGTCAACACAAATGTCCATTGCTTATTGTAAAAACTGCACAGGGTACTCATTGTGTCTTGTTGTGACTTACATTAGACTCTTATTGTCATTAAAGCTGAACTCCGGGCAGGTATAAAATTGATGAAGCTCTGTATTGGGCTAACAATACACAAATAGATGTATTTTTTTTTAAATACATGCAATATAAGTACCTGACCATGACCTGGTATTAGCCCACTGCAATCCCTATGCAGCAAAGCTTAGATTGGGGGAATGAGAAACAGCACAAGGAGTCGGCCAGATGTGCTGCAGTGGAAGGGTCATATTGTTAGTAGGAAAGGGAAGAGAGACAGAGAGATACGCTCATCAGTCTGCTGCTTCTCCTTTCACTGTTCAGTCAGAGGCTGAGGGGGAGGGACAAGACCTGTTAATGTTACTGAACTGCAGCAGAGGAAAACAGGTCTCCTGCCAGACCAAACAGTTTGGTACTGTGTGACAATCTCAACGGTACAAATCCTTTGGCAGGTAAAACAGCTCCCATATATGTATTGTATCTCATCTGTGTTCTTAGCTGCTTGCCCGGAGCTCAGCTTTAAGTTTCCCTATCAGATGAAATAATAATATTTTCTCTTTTTTTCAATAAGTAATAACAATTGCCCCTAGACTCGGTTGCATGTACATTCACAATCCAAGCACTCTAGAGCTCCTTGATCTTCCAATATGCAGGTAAACAGTGATGTGTAAGCTGGCTCGGTTCATGAACCAGGTCAGCAGCCAGACTGAATATATACATACTGTCCACTGTCCAGTCTGCGGAGGGTCGTAGAAACCACGAATCATGGTTGCCCAGGTTCTTGAAGTCTTTGATGCATCTGCATGCAGACTGTAAATATTAGGCTCGCCATCTACTGGTTGTTACTCAGCACTGCAGGTCAAATCTCTGCACATCTGGCCTAATCAAGAACAGTTAAACTGAATGCTGGGAATTCAGCCTTTGCCTTATCAACAGGTATATCTGTGTATTTATGCCCTGGATAGAGGTCTGTCAGACTCTGACTTCTGTATGGCCGTTCACGTCTTGGATTTCCCTGTGAAACGTTCAGGCTGTTTGTACTCAACTTTTCTGTTCTTATCCTGACCATCAGATATGTTACCTCTGCTACCAGCAGTGTGTGGATGTCAGGAGTCCTCCATAATGGGCACAGCAGTTTTGCAGACTCGGGAACTTAACACAGAGATCTCAGTAATAGATTCCCCAATAGAGCATGTGACCTCTGTGCAGACACGGAGGAAATGTCCAGGAAGATTGGTAGTGAGAAGGTCTTATGGTTTATACCCCAGAGGAGAATGGTGAGGGGGATGGAGAATTGGGAGCCTGGGAGGATGGTGAGGAGGATGGAGAAGAGGCAGACTGGGAGGATGGCGAGGAGGATGGAGAAGAGGCAAATTTGGAGGATGGTGAGGAGGATGGAGAATAGGGAGACTGGAAGATGGTGAGGAGGATGGAGAATATGGAGACTGGGAGGATGGTGAGGAGGATGGAGAAGAGGCAAATTTTGAGGATGGTGAGGAGGATGGAGAATAGGGAGACTGGAGGATGGTGAGGAGGATGGAGAATAGGGAGACTGGGAGGATGGCGAGGAGGATGGATTATAGGGAGACTGGGAGGATGGCGAGGAGGATGGATTATAGGGAGACTGGGAGGATGGCGAGGAGGATGGATTATAGGGAGACTGGGAGGATGGCGAGGAGGATGGATTATAGGGAGACTGGGAGGATGGCGAGGAGGATGGATTATAGGGAGACTGGGAGGATGGCGAGGAGGATGGATTATAGGGAGACTGGGAGGATGGCGAGGAGGATGGATTATAGGGAGACTGGGAGGATGGCGAGGAGGATGGATTATAGGGAGACTGGGAGGATGGCGAGGAGGATGGATTATAGGGAGACTGGGAGGATGGCGAGGAGGATGGATTATAGGGAGACTGGGAGGATGGCGAGGAGGATGGATTATAGGGAGACTGGGAGGATGGCGAGGAGGATGGATTATAGGGAGACTGGGAGGATGGCGAGGAGGATGGATTATAGGGAGACTGGGAGGATGGCGAGGAGGATGGATTATAGGGAGACTGGGAGGATGGCGAGGAGGATGGATTATAGGGAGACTGGGAGGATGGCGAGGAGGATGGATTATAGGGAGACTGGGAGGATGGCGAGGAGGATGGAGAATAGGGAGACTGGGACTCTGGTGAGGAGGATGAGTAGGAGAGAGATTGGGAAGGCAGGAAACTCCTTCCCATTCCTCTGAATAGAGAACCCAGGAATGTGACACATGGGCCAGAGACTTTAGGAAGACAGAGACATTGTTGGGTCCCAAAAGACCTGCCTCCACTCCTCCAGGCACCTGGATTGAAATTTTGTAGTGACCATAGCAAACCAGATGAAGCTTTTTTTGTACTTTCCAACTGTGAAATCTTCTGCAGTCTGTTCACAAACTACACAAACTTCACTGGAAACATGCTGGGGATGTGAGCAGAGCGGCAATATAAGAAAAGCTTTTGGAGACAAAATTCCCACAATCTGTGTTCCTCCCCCCATGTTCTTTTGTGCAGCACTGCAACTCCAAACCACGTGATACCCTGCATTATATAATGGCACCCCAGATTTAAAGGGACGGTTCACTCAGACGTGAATACTTTGCACATTAACCAGCTTAGTGAACTCAGCCTACTTATTGGGCAGCACTAATTCTCATCATCATGAACCTTCCAAATTTGGCTACCCTTCTACCAGAATTCCAATGTCCTAACCCTAACCCATATCCTCCTCTTCTGAATTTGTCTAAATCTGAACGTGTAAAAATGCAGCCTCTGTGTTCCCTGGTTCCAGGCTCTACCCCAAACCAGCCAAAACTTTATTTGTGAGTAGGGGAGAACATGAAAGTACGATGAAAGTTTAAGAAAAAAGCTTTAGCCCTAGAGCAGGAAATTGTTACATTGTTCTGTGTGACCGAGCTAGGGAGATATCTCCTCACTTCCTGCCCTGTTGACCCATAGAGGGGAAGCTAATCATTTCAGAAAGCTAAAGACCTGGCAGAGGATTTATCTTTTCCACACTACCTCCAAAATATTTTTTTGGCTGGAGTTAGGCATAATGTATTATCCTATTAAAGCACTCAGCTCAGGAATTGGCTCGTCATTTGCTGGTGTGGGGATTATCTGGAACGGTTGGAATTCACTGATAATTATCATTAATTATGCTGATTCGGTCAACTGAGATTTGGCAGACTACAAAACAACTACACACCCTGGAGACACCCTCCCACGGGGGTTTTTTTTATACTGCCAAAAATAAAATGTAACCTGGTAATTACTATGGGAGTGCCAGAGAGTGAAAATCTGTTTGTAATACAACCACATAGAAGACCGACGGCAGAGAAAGACCAAGTGGTCCTTCAAGTCTGGCCCTTTATTTATTTATTTATTATTTTATCATGGATCTATGTTTGTTCTCTGCTGGAAGTCTGTTCCAAGCATTAACTACTCTTCGTGTATAATAATAATTTCTCAGGTTAGTTTTGAACTTTCTATCAGCTAGTTTGAGGTCATGTCTCTGTCTTCTTCATCCCAGCTTTATATTGAGAGTACTGCCCTCCTGAACCTTTTGCACGCTGTATTTAAAGGTTCAAGTCATATTCCCCTTTCCCTTCCTTCCTTCCTTCAGATGGTACATAATATATTTCTGCAGCCTCTTCTGATATGTTTTATCCATCAGACCTTTCCTATTTTTTTTTGCTCATCTCAGGGCTTATTTAACCTCATTCATGTTATGGAAACTTGAACTTCCATCACACTAATAACTTTTTGTTAGTGATAACTAAAAAGCTATGTAGGGGAGTCAGGACTTCCTTTCTCCTGCTGCGGATCCCTCTAGTGAAAACTAAAGATCTATATAGAGGGATCAGGATCTATATAGAGGAATCAGGACCTCCTTCTCCCTTCTGGGGATCCCTCTGGTGATAACTAAAGATCTATATAGAGGAATCAGGACCTCCTTCCTCTTGCTGGGTGTCCCTCTAGTGATAATAAAAATCTATATAGAGGGATCAGGACCTCCTTCCTCCTGCTGGGGACCCCTCTTGTGATAATAAAAATCTATATAGAGGGATCAGGACCTCCTTCCCCCTGCTGGGGATCCCTCTAGTGATAAAGATCTATATAGAGGAATCAGGACCTCCTTCTCCCTTCTGGGGATCCCTCTAGTGATAACTAAAGATCTATATATATGGCAATCAGGACCTCCTTCCTCCTGCTGGGGACCCTTCTAGTGATAATAAAGATCTGACTTGTCAAAATGCCCTGTTTTTTCCGCCCTCACCCTTCAGCGCCCTCAGGCGGCCGCTTGCCTTGGCTTGCGATAGCGCCGGGCCTGGTGGGAAGGTGTGTCACGTATATGCAGGAAAACAGTGTGTGTTTATTTATTGTGTGCTTTATATAAATTGTGTATACATTGTGATGTTGGGGAGCTCACAGAGCACTCGCACAACGTTTTTCCATTAGCAAAGTCTTTATTTTTTCTTTCCAAAAGGTAGACAATCAAGAAGTCCAACATAAAATAGCTTGCTGCAGCATATAACAGATACGGGCTCACCAATCCTCGAGTTTTCTCTCACACTCACAGTGTCCCAGTCCTGTAACACTTCTCTCTTGCAGCACTGCTGCTCCGTCCTCAATCCTCAGGACCACTGTCTGTTACCTCCAGACAACTCTCAGTAACGTGCCAACCTGCACCATAGGTTTCACACACCCTCAGCTCAGTGCTGCGCTGGCCTCCACTGACTCCTAGGTGGAGTTCTCCTGACTCTTAAGGTGCCCATACACTGTACGATTCTCGTACGAGAATCACGGGAAATCCCGCGATCGTACAGTGTATGGAAGGCGTTTCTACTGTACGGTCGCACGTCTTCTGTCGAACAAGCAGGCTTATTCTCGGCGGATCAGTGGCCTGCTTGTTCGACAACTGCCGAACGGGCAGGTGTGCGCACGCGCACATTGCCTGTTTGCAGTGATCGGAAGCCCGCCCCTCACTGCGGTCATCGGAAGCCCGCCCCTCAGCGGGGCGGGCTTTCGATGATCGCAAGTACGATCTGCCCGTCCAAGATGGGCAGATTGTACGAGCTTTCAATGAACTTACGACCATCGCAAGGTTTTGCTATGGTCGTAAGGTGTATGGGCACCTTTAGGTGGGGGCCCTGAGCACATCCCAGCACACTCTTCATGAGGGTTGTACACAGGTGCACAATCAGGTGCTGGTCACTACTAACCCACGGATCCAGGACTGGAGATTTCGTCCCACCCAGAGCTCTGGGAAATCTCCTGGCTCCAGGATCCCAACTAGGATCCAGAAAACAAGGAAAGGACCGAAAAGGCAGTTCTTTTTTTTTTTTCTTTTTAGCAATAAGATTTTATTGATGAAACAAATACAGATTAATACAACAAGGTGTCATATAGCAGATTTGCAGATCATGAAAAGGTTAGATGTCATCTATTACTCTAAAGAGCCTCCATAACATTGGAGTTATCAGGAAACAGACAAAATATATAAACGACATATGCTGGAATCAGACGGCATCCATGACATTTATGCCAGGGTTGACTATCTAGCTAACATGAGTTAAATACCTAAAGATCTAAGAAATAAGTTATAAAGAAAAAAAAAAAAAAAACAGAACAGAGCAAAATTTACATAAAAAAAAAAAGTTCTTTAGCGTTCTCATAATGGGTAACGGGTATCGGGAACCAACATGCTCGAAAACCCGCCTAAAAATCGTACGATTGTCGGCGGGTTTCTAGCCTGCTCGTCCACACTGCCCGTTCTGCATTGCCCTCAGCGGGCTTTCGATGATCGCAAGTACTATCTGCCCGTCCAAGGTGGGCAGATCGTACGAGCTTTCAATAAGCATACGACCAACGCAAGACAAAAGTCTTGCGATGGTCGTAAGGTGTATGGGCACCTTTAGACTAGGTAATTTCGGTGGGGAGGGGGTATTGCGGGTACATCTCAGCGGTAGTAGTTGGCTTTTGGTAAGTAGAAAAGGCAGTTCTCTCCTGGTACCAGTAATGTCTTCCTGGAGCCACTCAGCCCCTCTGGCTGAGAACCCTGGGTGACTTTGAGGCCACCTAACACCGTGGTATTGCCACGCAATGACACAACATATAATCAATCAGGTTATTTCCCGAAACACGCCGAGTGCCCGGATCATCCAGCGTGACACAGAGCATTAGATAATAGAACACATTCAGAGCAATCACTGCTCGGAGGGTGTAGGGCGGAGTGATATTTACAGGTAGAATATTAACGAGTTCGGATCTCACACCTGTACTCCGCCTATGCACCAAAACAACGTTTACATTTTTGTTATGGGCCTGTTTATTAGGCAGTTATAATCATTTGGCATTGTATTTTTTATTAGGACAATCATCAATCTTATGATAATATTCTCTTGCAAAAGTATTTGATATTTTATGTGATCCATAGACAAAAATAGTAACAGAAATGTAAACAATCTATTGTTACCAGTGTTGTTACTGGGTTTCAACTTCCTGTTGCTAATGAATAGCTATAATAATATGTTACCTCTCCCTCTTTTATTCATTGGTTATGTATTTTTAATTAGCATTGCAACTGCTGAGGGTGTTTCTAAATTGAACTTATTTGGGCAATGTGCCTGTTCTTTGATCCGTGTTACACAGTTTGATATCTTTGTTATGCTGGGCACACACCTTACAACCATCGCAAGACTTTTGTGTTGCGATTAGTTGTAAGGTACTTAAAAAAATGTACGATCTGCCTATCTTGGACAGGCAGATCGTACTTGCGATGATCGCAAGCCGCGCCCCCCTGAGGGGCGGGCTTCCAATGACCGCAATGCCGAACGGGCAGTGTGTGCTTGCGCACACCGGCCTGTCCGGCTTTTATCTTACGAACATGCTACACACCCGCCGAACATCGTACCATGCTCGGCGGGTTTTCAAACATGTTTGTAAGTTAAAAGTCGTGCGACCGTACAGTAGTAGGGGTCGCACGGCTTCCACACACCTTACGATAATCGTACGATTGCGGGATTTCCCGCCATTATCGTACGATTATCGTAAGGTGTGTGGGCACCCTTAAGGTGCCCACACACCTTACAATTTATCTGCAGATTTTCTGTGGTCAGATGGAAAAAGTGCAACAGATTGGCCCAGGTAGAGATTACTCCGTCCACACAGTGTAGCATAGATGGAGGAATCTGTTGCACTTTTCCATCTGACCACAGAAAATCTGCAGATAAATTGTAAGGTGTGTGGGCAGCTTTAGTGGTAAATTCCTTTTATATGGAAAATAAAAATAATTTGAAAGAAAAAAAAAAGTATACATTTTATAGTATGTCCAGTTTAAAATGGCAACACAAATTATGATTCTGGTACAAAGCATTTCAAAATTATTTATGAATAAAATATCTTTTTTTTTTCATTTTGAGTTTTCTGAACCTGACACTAGAAATTTAAAGAGCAAAAAAAAAAAAGTTTAATTATTAATGGTTAGTAAACAAGAAAGTTTAAAAAAAACAGGAAAATAATAGTTAAAGGAGAGAAGGAGAAGAAGGAGTTAACGAAGGCCAATTAGAGTAACAAGGTAATAAGGGAACAAACATTACTCAAAAAATATATATATATTTTTTTACTTGCCAGGTTGCTTTAAAGGAGAACTATGAGGGGGGGTGTTTTCCACTCACCTAATAGTTCTAGCCGACCTGTGACAATGAGACTGTCACAGGTCGGCTCAGTAGATCGGGAGGTGAGGGAACACATACCGGCGCTCGCTCACCTCTCGATCCTGTCACGGCTCTCTGCCATGACAGGGGAGGGGCTGGATTCCCCCCTCCCCGCTCCGATCCTCCAGCGCTGACTGGCGGAACGGACGGGGCGTGCACAGCTGGCTCTGCCTCTAGATAGGCAGAGCCAGCTGTCAGTCACGCAGCTGGGCGGATCCAGACATAATTGTCGGGATCCGCTTCAGCTGCGGCTTCTCAGTATACCGCGAGCTACAGCTCCCTATATACTGAGCTTTGGGTGACAGGAGGACGCTATTTTGTGTCCTCCCGTTACCCTAAGGAGAACTATGGGGAAAATGCTTAACCCCATAGTTCTCCTTTAACTGACTGTTATGCAGATTGAAGCCAAGTAGATACAAAAGTTACAATGTATCTCCCATCTCCCCTCTGGTAAACATTGTGCCAGACTGTCCATCTTCTGATAGAAGTAACTTTGACATCTTCTGTATTTACATAGCAACTCCCATCTGTCATTTTGACATACGGACAGGCCATACAATGCACGTCCCATGGCATCTCATCAGGAAAAGACTGTCACAGGGTGAAGTCTACAGCATCTGCAAAGCACATTTATATTAGTATTGGATGGACTTGCCTTCATAGGTTGGGTGTTATGGACAAGCCTAAAATATGGACCAATAGAACATGGAATGGTACACCCAGATAAACATAGGAATGTTTATTTATCTATCAACTTGAAGAGGTACTTCAGGAAGGCGTAAATATATTTCCAGTTCCTTGAATGCAAGGAAGGAGCCTTCAGACGGGCCCCAGGATCCCCCACAGCCTGATGTTCTAAGGGAAGTAAATGACTGAAGCCTAGAATTGTACAGAGGGGGACCAGAAATTGGGGGAGGTGATCCCATAGTCACCTGTTCAGTTTTTTTTTTTAAGCATGGTAGATTTTATTTGAATTAAAAAAAAAGCCATATAAGAAGCAATACATATATGACAGAAAATATAGATCATGCATCAGTACGCAGACTGTGATCTAGACATGCAGGATGTTTATTTAACCAGGTATTAATAAATGAGGAACCAGATCACAACTTTGTGATAAACTCTCTAGCGGTAGGATGTACCGATTAGGTATATCATAATAATAAGAAGAGAAAACAAAAGAAAACTGCTAACAATTATCCATATAGCCGTGAGGATCACCTGTTCAGTTTTATGAGTATCTTTGGTGGTAACAAATATTTGTTCTCACCTTATGAGCTTTCAGGAGCTCTCTAGAGATCTAAGGCACATGTGTCAAACTCAAGGCCCTGGGGCCCAAATCCGGCCCACCAGGCCATTTCCTAGACTTCTACTTTCAGATCTAGGTATTAAGTTATTACTAAAACCAGTGATAATGGAATGCTGAGGCAATTTATGATAAAGATTAGATACATTTATATAGTCTTACAGGCCCTTTGAGGGCAACCATAATGTTGACGCGGCCCCCGATTACATTGAGTTTGACACCCCTGATTCTAAGGGCTGTAAACTCCTAAACTGATTCTGTTGAGGAAGGTCAATTCTTGCTCCTCACCACGATGACTACTTTCTTATTGTCAAACATTATTGCAGCCTATATGAGCAGCTTGTTCATTTTCAGACTCTTTGTAGATTCTGGAACATTTGTACTCCGGTCTACAAGCTTCTGCTACTGTCTAGCTCTGGGGCCTCTGGTTTGCTTTCAGAATCAGACCGTTGACTCCCCATTGTGATGTTCTCCTCGGACGTCTGTTGTGAATCCTCCCTGAAGGCCAATTCCAAGGCCTGTTTAGTGGAGATCTTCTTCTTCCACCTGCCGACAATAATGTATATGTATGGGTTGGCAGCAGAGTTGAATGCTGAACACAGACAGATCACAATGATGGAGATAATTCTCATGTAGGATGTTGGTACAATAGCCAAAAAAAACACCATTCTTAAAATTCTGGATGGAGCCAGTGAGATGAGATAGTTTATGATGGCGGCGACAACCACAATGTACAGCTTCAAGGGACGACAATGTGCTGATGACTTCTGGATCTGTATGAGAAAGACCACGCTGGAACCAACCATGAGGAGAGTGAGAAGGAGGAACACGGCGGATGTCACAATATAAACTGTAGAGCGGTGATCCGGTATTAGAAAACGTTCCAATACCGTTATCAGAAGGGAAAAGACCCACATAACGGCGCTCAATATGGCCGAGAGGTAGGTCGGCCGCCGGCATTTATACCAAAGGGGGAAACAGACCAAGAGGCACCGTTCACAGCTGAGAGTCACAAGGAAAAGGAGGCTTGCGTTATATGTAAAACTGATCAGCAGTTCTCCAAATTTAGCCATGGCGCTTTTACTCTCAGCAGAGGTGGCCACGCCATTGAATAGGCACAGGAGGTATATAAAAAAAATACAGCATCCGGCCGAGAACAGGAAGTCGGCCACGGCCAGGTTCAGGATGTAGACTGTTGACTGGCTAAGTTTAATTCTGAAACAGAAGTAGAACATGACGATGGTGTTTCCGACCAGCCCAAGGACACAGAAGAGGACGGTGATGACACATAAGGCAGTCTCTACTCTCCATGGTATAGGATCCTTAGGGGAAGGTTGCAGAGAGGTGTCATTTGATGTTAGGTTGGACATCCTGTCACGCTGTTAATTTACAGATGGAGAGTCCATTCTTCTCTGAAAAGATCAGAAAAATAGACATAACTTCCATATTGTGTTACATAAAGAGGTGGAATTCAGGCTCCCAAATCCACGATGAAGAAAACCTCAACCATCATATCTATGAAGGTTCTCACCCCACCGACTCTGAGAATCACAATGTGCTTATAAGCCAATATGCGGCTCTATGGTCTGGAGCTTTTGAAGGCAAAAATGGAAGAAGGTTTTTAATTATTTTAAAACTTAATTCTGTGGCGATTGTGTGGGGACTGTGTGGGGACTGTGTGAGGGCTGTGTGAGGTCTGTGTGGGGACTGTGTGAGGGCTGTGTGCAGGCTGTGTGAGGGCTGTGTGAGGTCTGTGTGGGGACTGTGTAAGGGCTGTGTGGGGACTCTGTGAGGGCTGTGTGGGGACTCTGTGAGGGCTGTGTAGGGGCTGTGTGAGGGTTGTGTGGGGGCTGTGTAAGTGATGTGTGGGGAATCTGTGAGGGTTGTGTAGGGGCTGTGTGGAGGCTGTGTGGGGGCTCTGTGAGGGGTGTGTGGGGGCTGTGTGGAGGCTGTGT
>NW_017307637.1:453573-454240 GCF_000935625.1 Nanorana parkeri
TGTGGGAGCTCTGTGTGTGTTGTGTGGGGGCTGTGTGGAGGCTGTGTAGGGGCTGTGTAGGGGCTGTGTGGGGGCTGTGTAGGGGCTGTGTGGAGGCTGTGTGGGGGCTGTGTGGAGGCTGTGTAGGGGCTGTGTGCAGGCTGTGTAAGGGATGTGTGGGGAATCTGTGACGGCTTTGTGGGGTCTTTGTGATGGTTGTGTGGGGATTGTGTGGGGGATGTGCAGTGGCTGTGCATGGGCTGTGTGAAGGCTGTGTGAAGGCTGTGTGAAGGCTGTGTGAAGGCTGTGTGAAGGCTGTCTGAGGACTCTGTGAGGGCTGTGTGGAGACTCTTTGAGAGCTCTGTGGGGACTGTGGAAGGGCTGTGTGAGGGCTGTGTGGAGCCATGTTGGGGCCATGTGAGGGCTGTGTGAGAGCTGTGTGATGGCTGTGAACTCAAATCTACAACCATATGGAAATAAACCAGCCATGTAATAACATTGTATAATGCAGTATTCTGCAGGCGGGGCGCCTTGGACTTACCGGCAGCTGTCAGAGAGTGAAGACAGGCAGCAGCCAAACCACAGAGAGGAAGGCAGCGCAATCAGTACCGTCCAGAAGCTGGCAATCAACTGCACACATGCAGGCTCTGTGAATATTCAAAAAACCAAGGAAGGGCGCAGAGAACAC
>NW_017307638.1:0-281 GCF_000935625.1 Nanorana parkeri
GTGCAGGTTATCCGGACCCACTGCTTTGTTTGCATTGAGCCCACTGCTTTGTTTGCATTACGCCACACATGTTACATATCGCCGCGAACGTCGTGAACGTCGCAGTGAGAACAATAAGTCTAGGGCCATCAATCACTGATGACACTAAACTGATGAGCGGTAAATACGTTTAAAGCGTCGCCTATGGCCAATTTTGGTTTCGGGAAGTTTTCTGCGATTTCGCGGGCGCGCGCAATTTTAAAGGTTGACATGTTTAGTGTCTATTTACCCGACGTGACCCC
>NW_017307638.1:1530-10348 GCF_000935625.1 Nanorana parkeri
TATATATATATAATATCAACTGTTTGATTTTAAATGTGAGCACAAAATATTTTAGTTACATTGTTTCATTGCTTATTGCAGTACAGTGACCAGCACTTCAACTATGAGTTTAGTGCTTTGCTGGTTTTGGAGCGCCAAAGGTAGCTGATCACTATTAAAATCAATAAATAGCATGTAAATAAAAAAGAAATCTAAAGAGTCCGGTCACATGGCTTTGACAGGTTAGGCTAGATATGTGTAAGGGTATAGAGCAGTGTTTACAGAGTTAATTTAGATTATTAGGGCAAATGTCAAGTGTTTTGTTTGGAATATTTCATATATGACTACACACAGATTTTACAGTTATCTACAGTGTAAATACAGTACATATAACTAAACTAATAATGTACAGTATGTTCATGGTATTTACATATATGTTTACCGCTGTTCCCAAGATCATACAATAACAATGTATTAATATTGTTTTTTAACAGTAGATGAAAAAGACTTCTACATTAAGTAGAACATTTTTTTCTAGCATGACTGATCTTAGTTAACCAACTTCCCAATCTGGGGTATGGAAAAGATCAAGTCAAGAGGCTTCTTTGAAGAACTGATATTCCCTTAGAATGTCTACTCTAACCTGAGTATTTAGGCTGTATGCTAGAAAGCGATAAAAGAAAGGTATTTCCTGCCGCTGAATTTATCTCTTCACAAAGACAGACATATAATAAAAATGAATAGCCTGACATATGTTTTAAAGATAACCTTTTTTCGTTATTATTATTCATTTTGCAAAAAAAGAATGTGTGCAAAATGGCCAAAAATGAGAAAAAAAACATGCTCGGCATGAGTTTGTCATTACCATGCTGGCATTTTCATGAGCAACAGATATTCTCAATAGGATTTCAAGAAAAATCCTTAAGTGGTGTGTCTATCAATCAAAAACAGTTTCTGTGGCATGAAGTGATTTGTGATCTAATATATATATTAACACCAGTCTAGGAAGCATGGATTTTGGGGGGTTCTATGTCCTTTCAAAGATGATACATTGGTACACTCCATGTTTTACTTGTTAGTCACCTTTTCATATATTACTGTCCCTTGCTGCTAAAGTTAAGCAACAAGTTGTGAGTCTTCTGCCACAGTTAGGATGCAATTGTTTTCCGTAAAATAGGGCACAGGTTCCCCTTTCTTAACCCTTTTGTGACCAAAGGCCAATAAAGCTCAGATGTGCTGGACAAATGTAGTAGCATCAGTACACCTTAGTTCATTTATGTAAAAGTTAGAAAAAAGTCCAGGGAATAAGCTCTCTTCGAAGTGCTGGAAGGGGTTTAATTGGAGGGCACAAGGTGTGCTGCTTCTCAAAAAAGTGTGGACCGGGGTGTCTGACGTTTGTGTTAAGATAACAAGAAGGTGAGGGGGGTAGAGAAGTGCTAGCAACCTGGTGTGAACACGTAGCAAAGTTATTAAGGATTGGAAATGTAATAGGAGGGATGATTCCAGGAAGGTGATGCTGTGTGTCAGCACCTCCCATTCGAACATCAGAGGTGTCAGCGTGTTCAAAGTTACTAGGTGGCGCTGATGGACACCCAGCGGGGCCTGGCACCGCTAGCAAGTCAAATGCTGAGCAGGTGAGGGGGGGGAGAGAGACCTAGTAAAGAGTTCTGGTGATCAGAGACCAGCCATCACCAGTACTCTTTACTAGGTCTCTCTCCCCCCCCTCACCTGTACTCTGCTTCTGACGTGTTTTGCCCTACAGAGTTTCCTCAGGTGAAGGACGAGTAAGTTGCAAAGAAATAAATCTTTAAAAAAAGGAAGTACGTATGAGAAAATTATATACAATATAACACTGTATTAAAAAAGCGATGGCATGTTTGCTTACGCCAGAGGCGCTGGACGTGGGACCAGAGAGCAGAACAGTGCTTCAGGAAAGGGCGGTGGGGGAGCACAGGAGGGGCAAGTCCCCGGATACACCTCAAAGTGAATAGATATCTCATGTCTTTTAAACAGAACACACTAAGAAATAAGCAGGGTCTGAAAGGGGAAAAAAGGGGGGGGAGGGGGTAGAATAGGGGGAACAAAATGAATTCCCTTTTATGTGCAACGTGCTCACAAATACTCACAGAACAGCGGAAAAAAAAAGGAAGCCCTAATATCTAATATATTAGATAATATAATATTTTTAATATAATAACATTTATATGTAATATATTAAAACAAAATGAATAGGTACCTATAAGTGTCAGTTTCACAATCACAGTAGGGACAAACATTAACCCACTGGAAAAAAACACACCAAGGAACACCCCACAATGGTCCTGAGGAAATTACCCCAACCTTATTATAAAAATCCAAATGTGAACACTAATATATGTTTACACAGAGATCCCATTAGGGATCCACAAAGTATCTCCCACTAACTACCCACACAATAATATCCCCCAGACCCTAGAAAGCAGAATAGACTCAAAAATTCTTAAATCTTAAATGTGCATGGCGGAAGTTCCAGGTATAAATCCCCCCTCTTGCCGTCCGCCACGTAATCCCGCAATTGCGGTTATGACGCAGCGGTCTACATGGATACCAGCACATCTGTGCATGTGCAACACACCACCGGGGATGCCGTGCCATCATGGCGCATCAAGCATGTGCTTACCGTCCCATGAACCACAGGCACACACCAAAACTTAAGGAAGAGTGTTTTGTTAAGGCCAGGATTTTAAGTTGCCTTTAAAGTATAGATCCATTTGGCCTCGACCTGGAGTAACATTTGGGGTGAAGTACCCCCCTTCTTTCATCCTGATGAACATGATCCAGAGCAATAAACGTGATGAACGATGCAACAAATCTATGGTGTAACCCAACTGCCTACTGATGGATGTAAGCATTTTACCATTAGAAATCAGGTAAATGTGATCGTATAACCTTTTTCAGAAGGTCCTGAGCATTTTGCTGACATAGAATGCAATGCATATGCAGGTCATAAGATAAATGACACCCACCATGATACAGTCCACGTGGTGGTGAGGGCGCCAACGGCTCCCATTGGGTAAGGGTACATAGGTACCCTGCCTGATCCTAGGGCATTGGCCATGATTGCCACATTGGAAGGTTCCATTGGGGGCACAGGCGTCCCTTCCACCACTCAGAGAGTGGTAACTTCTAACCATGGTGTCATTAAGGGATCTGACCCGTCTAAACACCACTTCCGGGGCCGATTTTGTAACCACACAATTATCATTCAAAAAGTGCCAATGGTCTTTAAGGATATTGCGTATTTGATTATGTTGCCCTGTGTATTGGGTGATCACTCTTGTAGTAGAATGAGTGAGTGCCCTGTGTCTGTCTCCCATGCATTCCATATAGGAGATCGTCCCTAGATGCCCACTTGGCTGTGTTGAAGGCTTGCTTTTTTTTTAGTGCAGCCACGGCCTAACAATCTCTGTCTCAAAAGGATCGCTTCTCTAAGGAAATCCTGGTGGCAACTCCACTTGAAACTTATGTATTGGTCGTAGGGTATATGCTGAACCAGGGACCTGCTATGGTGCAAAATAGTGTTTGCCGCAGTGGGCTTACGGTACAAAGTTGTGAGTAGAGTCCTACCCTCTGAGATGTGAATTGCAGTATCTAAAAATGTTATTATTTGTCTGTCATGGTACAATGTTAGCATAGGACGGTGCACATCACCATTTCTACACCTTGCATTTGGAGGTACGTAGCCCCTTTGCACAAACACACTAATTCTTGTGGATGCACTAATTTCACACAGGCATGCTAATTCTCATGAGCACACTGCAGAGGCATGCATACCTAATTCCAGTCTTGATGCTACACAGCCTACTTAAGGAACAGAGCTTAATTAGAATTTTGACATGCTTTTCAGCTGCTGCCCTAGGATTTGGATCTAGACCTGTTACTGTTATACTACTTTTCTGTTGCTAACCCAGACTGCCCTTGGACTTGTCTCTGCCTTCCTGTTATTGACCTTGGATAGTTCCTCACCACGGCTTGTCATTGCTGACTCAGGATGGGACCTCTGCCTGCCTCATGACCATGACTTTGACCTTGAGTACCATCTTGGCCCTAGGGATTCTTGTTTAAAGACGTCTTCCCTCTCACTCCTTAGTGAAAGCTTTTGTATAGAGTATTGCTCACATTGTTCCCCTGTATGTTCTCCAGTGAATCCATGGGATCTCAACCTGGCTCTGTTGGTCCTCCAGAAACCACCATTTGATCCTATCATGGGTATTACCCTGTCCACTCTCACTCACAAGGTTGCCCTCCTCATTGCCATCAACTCTACAACGTGAGTGTCAATGTTACTTACTACGCTGCAAAGCCAGTACCCTCTCAGTCTACTGCCAGCGTAAACACATAGGGATTTTTGCCCAGGGCTTTGTGGATGCATCACATGACTGAAGTCTAAGTAAACTTGAGAAGGACCCGCTGTCGCTGATTGAGTCTTTGCTACACGAGCTCTGTTACTATGGCACACCTTACTACCAGCATACCTTGCTACCAGAATACCTTGCTACCAGCATACCTTGCATCAGTGCTCCTTTATACAAATATACCTCATTACCTAGCTCCCAGTGTATCTAGCTACCAGTACATCTGACTACCAGTTTACCTAGCTACCTGTACTCCCTCACTGCCATTGCATCTCACTACCATTTTACCTTACTGCAAGAGTACCTTGCTACCAGTACAACCTTTCTACCTATGTATCTCCCTACCAGTGCATATAGTTACCAGTGTACCCTGACACCAGTGCTTATGATCATTGCACCTTGCTAGCAGTGTACCTTGCTATCAGTGCACCCCACTACCAATGTGTTATGCTACCAGTACAACCTTGCTATCTGTGTATCTGACGACCAGAGCAACTTGTTACGCTACACTTTATTGCAGTCACTTTTCAGCTCATCAAGTTCCTGTGAGGGGTCATTGTAGGGATACCAGCTATCCCTTAGACTTTCTTGGGGAAAGCAGTTGCATTAAGGAAAAGGGTCTACACTCTTGGATTGTGACAGCGAGTTTCTGCAGCCTTAACCTGTACAAAAAACCTTTTTAGTGCTACAAGGGTGTCTTAAGGTCTATGGCCTCAAGGTGTTTTCTTCCTTTCATTTTAATGAGGACATTGTTTTCCCAACTTTATATCCTGCTCCATGACATCCCAAAGAGGTTTGCCTCTGGATGTGGAACACGCTGTTCGAGTCAATCTTTCTGCTTCTATTAGAGAAACAGACTTTCTTTTTGTCATTCCTGGGGGTCCCTGTAGAGGACAACCTGCTTCTCCACTATCGTATAAACTATAATCGTAAAACACACACATGAATGTTAGTGACTTAAAGTCTTTCTAAAAAACCATCATTGGCCCTGGATCATTGATCCCACAGGGTATGTGAAACAATTGTTGTTAGTGACAACCACCGTATAATTGTTGAATGATGTGATGTGTCAAATCCAAAGAGGACTGTTCAAAAAGTATTCAAAAAAAAAAAGTGTTCAAAAGAAGTTCCGTGAACTATGTTGGGGATAGGGGTTAATACCACATATATCCCCTCAAAAGGTGCACTCACCGTGAGGTAGTGGCTGTGATAAGCAGCCGGAAACGCTCAGACAGAAGCTCTCAGGACCACAGCATCGATCCACCGTCTCGCTATGGTCTTCAATAAAGGATGTGTCTCCACGTTTATGGAAGAAAGAAGCCTTTCATTGTGTAATGTTTTCCAACACAGAGGCTTTATTAAAAATCAAGTTTAAAACGAACAATCACGAACATTTAAGATTTTGTTCGACCAATATATACAGCCTAGGAACGGAGTCCTGTGTTCGGTATGGCGTGTAGTTAGGCCCGCCCCTACGCGTTTCGTCGTCTTGACGTCTTCAGGGGGTTTTGCAGGTCTAACACGTCATACCAAATCCTCTACTTATATTAGGTGTTCAATTAGTGATTCAATTGCTGCCTGGTGCGACACCAGGAGACAAACATTTAAACATATATATCTCATTATATCTCCATTTCCATATGTGATTCTGAATTCTTACCATGTAAAATAATTGTATCTATCTAAAAACATTTGTTTTAAAACCATTTGTTAAAAATTATCTGAAGCTAGAAACCATTCATAAACATTTAAATTCTATAAAATCATACTCTAAACGAAAATTTGCATACAATCATTGACAAATGAAGGTTTCATGGTTTATGATATTAACACGTTATATGTTGCGGGCGCTGCATAATTTGAAAGTTTAATGTTTTGACCTAATGGTCGTTTTGCTGCAGCCTTCAAATTAAATTTGCACATTTAGCACTTATACATCTTTATAGATCCAGCGCAGAATCATTAAAATCTATGCTTCTCCACTATATCTAGGTGGATTGCTAAGCTAATTATTCAAGGTTCCACCTTTCCCTGTCAAGCACACTTCAAAAAGATCAGTTAGTGCTTCATCAGCTTTTCAGCAACAGGCATCTGTTTCTCAGATTTGCAAGGCTGCCATCTGGTCTTCTCTCTATACGTCAGTCAAGTTTTACCAGGTGGATGTTCAGCCCTCATCTGATGCACGCTTCGGTTGTACCGTAAGACTCTTCAGGCAACTCTATTAAGCATTATTGTGAGCTCTACTGAGCCCTTCAGATAACATGTTGCTAATGTGGTAAGCATTTGTTTGCTGTGTTATCCACCCGCAGTTGGACTGCTTTTGTACATCCCTATATACCTAAATTACTCGGCGTGTGTCCCTTAAAGGAATTTATAAAGTCACAGCATGTACTATACTGTAATAACTTTAGCATTATTACTCAAGAATACCAGCATAGACCAGACCGCAGCAGCATTTAGTGCCCAAAAGACTATACTATCAGCTAGGGATGCACCGATACCACTTTTTTAAGGCCGCGTACGAGTACCGATACTTTTTTCCAAGTACTCGCCGATACCAATTACCGATACTTTTTCTTAAAGGGACAGGTCACATTTTTTCTAAAGCAATACAAAATCATGATTTTAGGTCAGTTTCTTAATATTATGAAGAACATGAACACTCTGTAGTGTGGCACAGCTATATCCAATTCTGCATACCTGGCTTTATATTATAAACCGATACCGATGCTTGTATCGGTATCGGTGCATCCCTACTATCAGCACAATATTTTTTCATGTGAACTTTGATTGCATTATGAAAAAAAACTATAGTATGTATTCCTATAACAATGCTAAAGTTATTACAGTATAGTACATGCTGTGACTTTATAAATGAGATGTAATGTTCTTATGAGCAAGTAAAACTTATTTCAGCATTCCTCAAGATCTCAGTGCTTCATCTAAATACATAACAAACAGGTTATGGGCCCAGACACTAAACAGAACACTGCAAGTCAACAAGATCCATGCTGCTGAAAGATGGCAAGTAGTTCAGATATGGAGTTTGCAATCGCAAAACTCAACAATACCAACTACCAGCTATGAAAGTTAAGGCTTAAAATGCTGCTAAGCAAAGACAACTTGTGGCAAATACTAAGTAAAGACAATCCCGTAATGTACCCACGGACGAATGGGCAAGAAGAACAGGTGAAGCAAAAGGAATTATAAGTCTGCTAGTGAAAGATGACCAGCTTATCGATATATATAGGTATGTGGACTGCATTACAGAAACTGCATGAGCTTTCAAACCTAAATAGTAAACTATATCTGCTATGCAAGCTATATAAGATGAGGCTAGAAAAAGGCCAGGGAATGTGTGAATATGTGAATGCCACGCTGGAAATCTTAGATCAACTACGTGCAATTGGAGAGGAAATTTAAAGATAACCATGTGGTAGCATTACTGCTATGCAGCCTTCCAGAGCCATACAGTGCTCTTATTAACGCTCTAGAAATCAGACCTGAGCAGGAACTAACACTAGAATATGCCAAAGGAAAATTAATTGATGAATATGACAGAAGGAAAGAAAATATGCACAATGAAGAAAACGAGAAAGCCCTTAAGGTGCATGAGAGCGCAAAGCAAAACAAAGAAAGCAGAGCATGTTTTCACTGTAAAAAGTGTGTTGCGTTATATCTTGGACTTTTTCAAACACACATAGATTTGCAAGAGAGACGGAGGTTTTGTTTGTTTGTTGATAGAAACTTGGTTCATACAATGGAAATGGCATACAATACAGGCCAAACTGGTTTTATACAATGGTGTAGCTTGTCCTGTATTGATTTGTATCACAATGGGATGGTGATCGTAAATAGTCACGCCTAGCCTGGTCAAGACTCAAATCAAATTTTGACTACTGATGGCAATTTATGGTACAACACTGCCACCTAGAGGTGGGAAACTGTATTGCATTTTCCTAAAGGTGAAAGGGGGCGTCGATTCCATTGTTTAAGGCCAGTTTTCTCTCAATAAAAAGCCAGTAGCTGAAAGATGACACAGCAGTTCACCAGCCCAGCACTTCACCAGACCAGGGCTTACAGGAGGGGGACAGTACGAGGGCGCTTCACAAGACGAGAGGACTTGCTTCAAGACAAGGACATACAAAGGATACTGCAACGAGAAGCCATTCTTCCTAGGCCAAGTCCTGCTCATCACGGAATTTATTGGAGCCTGCAGCCTAAGCTAAGTACACTTTCAGTGTTTCCCCTCCTAGAAAGCATACATGTACTAGAAGATAGTGTAGTGGGTGCATGTGAATGTTTGTAGCAGCCTGTCTTGTTTATGCATTTGTTTTTTCCTGTAACTAAGTTTGTACATGCAGCATTTTCGCCAAGTAAAGTACTTTTAATGCTACTGAGTCAGTTTCCTTGAAGTTTATTGCAAGAACAGACAACAAATAGAA
>NW_017307638.1:11577-38622 GCF_000935625.1 Nanorana parkeri
ACAGGAGGGGGACAGTACGAGGGCGCTTCACAAGACGAGAGGACTTGCTTCAAGACAAGGACATACAAAGGATACTGCAACGAGAAGCCATTCTTCCTAGGCCAAGTCCTGCTCATCACGGAATTTATTGGAGCCTGCAGCCTAAGCTAAGTACACTTTCAGTGTTTCCCCTCCTAGAAAGCATACATGTACTAGAAGATAGTGTAGTGGGGGCATGTGAATGTTTGTAGCAGCCTGTCTTGTTTATGCATTTGTTTTTTCCTGTAACTAAGTTTGTACATGCAGCATTTTCGCCAAGTAAAGTACTTTTAATGCTACTGAGTCAGTTTCCTTGAAGTTTATTGCAAGAACAGACAACAAATAGAATTAAAGTTTTGCCAAGCTTTACAGCTGGGCTCATCCTTGAGATAAGCTTGACGTCTCTGGGATTTGTAGTCCAGAGCATTACATTTGGGGGCTCGGTCCAGGATTGCAGTGGACTCAACTGAAACAGACTTGTCTTTAGGTTTTGTACTAGATCCAAGTTGGGGCGTGTTGGCCAGGATTTGTACTAAACCCAGTTGTAAGACCTGTGTTTTCTGTAGTGTTTTCTGCTTGTGCTAGGGAAAATGCTGCGTAAATTGTTTAGGAAAAGAAAGACTGCAGGTGTTTCTGGTGTCCAGGAGGGGGCGTGCAACCTGCCTGCCTGGGCCAACAAGGCTGCAGATGTTTCTGGTGTCCAGGAGGGGGCGTGCAACCTTCCTGCCTGGGCCAGCAAGGCTGCAGATGTAAAGGCCAGTTTTCTCTCAATAAAAAGCCAGTAGCTGAAAGATGACACAGCAGTTCACCAGCCCAGCACTTCACCAGACCAGGGCTTACAGGAGGGGGACAGTACGAGGGCGCTTCACAAGACGAGAGGACTTGCTTACGATTTAGCAAATTTTAGCTTTGAGAATTTCTGTTTGAGTAAAGCAGAGAAGAAGACAGTGTCCTTAATTGGCTGGTACTTCCTTAATGCTCTCTCTACTGAAACAGAAAGAAGGGAGAAAGCAGAGGTTAAGGCATTAAAAGACCACCTAGCAGTTGTCTCGGAGTGTATACGTTCAACTGCTAGTCAATTAATGCCTTAAGAAAAAAGAAAGGTCGTAGACCTGTTAGCAAAGCAAGTGTGCGGGCCATTGTCACGTCCCATAACTGGGATCGTGAGGATGCGCTCTCCTCAGGTGATAGTGAGGATGAGGAGATTGCATTTGATATTACTGATGATGTTGATCACTCAGTGGGAAAGAAAAAGTGTGCCAGACCTCTTATTACTAAGCATAGGAAGAGGCAGCATGATAGAGAAGATTTTGCTGATGGGGAGGTACATTACCGCAACCCCAGAGATGTTGAAATTGAAGAATTAAGGGAGTTTACACAAACTGAACTTCAAGAACTGGCAAAACAATACAAACAGAGGTCCGGGGAACCCCTATTAAGTTGGCTCCTACGTTTGTGGGATGATGGGGCGGACAGTGTTCTTTTGTCAGGCAAGGAAGCAGTGGCTATGGGAGTGTTAACCCATGATCCACAATTGCGCCAGGCCATGCGTAAGGCCCGAGAGTTTACTGTGCATTTTTCACTGTTAGACCTTGTAAGAGATGGGTTAGTCCAGGTATATGCTAATCCTAGTGACCTGGAAAATGCCTACTCTTGGAGAACAATGAGAGAGGGTATTGCCAGGTTACGTGAGATGGGCTGTATAACTGGACTAAATAAGATACCGTAATGGATGGGTCCAGATATGGAACCATTCACATCTGCTCTGCGCTCCAAGCAGATGAGGTCTGCGACCGTTTAATCTCAGAGCTCCTTTGTTGTCTTTGCTGGGAGGCCTGGGATTAAACAGCAAGATTCATGAAGCCACTACCCTTTTAAACCAGTTGGGGGAGCTAGAGGAGACCAATACAAAACCTGTTAGGGCCGTAGATCAGGTTACAGCCAGACAGGGGGAAAGGAAGCAGAGAAAGACAGAGAAGACTGGGAAGTCAGGAAGGGAGATGGGAGGTACAGAGGAAACTAGAATAGTTATCCCTAGAAGGCAAATGTGGGTGGACTTATTAAAGGCAGGAGTACCCAGTGATGAGATAGATGGGGTTTCTACTGTAGAATTGATGAAGCGGTGGAAACAATTAGTGGGAAAATCTGCAAGGGTTAGAAACACCACCAGTGATGACAACATTAGCCTAGGGTTAGATCAGATAGAGCAGACCCCTCCCACTAGTCCCAAAGTAATTCCCAGAAGTGTGCAGGAACCGAAACAAAAATCCCTTTACCCTGGGGAGGAGTTAGAGAGTCTCAGGAAGGGGAACTGGGGGTTCCTTATCCTTTGTGAAGGAAAGGCGGGTCTCCAGTAATAGCAGTAAGAACAGTGATAGCTGGAGACCGAAGGCCATTTGTGCCTGTCACTGTATGTTGGGGGAAGTCCTCTTCTCCCATACATGTAATGGCTTTAGTAGATACTGGAGCTGAAGTTACACTTTTACAATTGGTGATCCCTCCCATCACAAAGGAGAAGTGATTTATGTAGAAGGTTTGGGAGGGCAGACCACACCAGCAATTAGGACACGTGTGAAACTGGCTATTGGAAAGGGACCGGGATTTTGGACAAATTTAGAAATCATACATGTACTAGAAGATAGTGTAGAGGGTGCATGTGAATGTTTGTAGCAGCCTGTCTTGTTTATGCATTTGTTTTTTCCTGTAACTAAGTTTGTACACGCAGCATTTTCGCCAAGTAAAGTACTTTTAATGCTACTGAGTCAGTTTCCTTGAAGTTTATTGCAAGAACAGACAACAAATAGAAATTAAAGTTTTGCCAAGCTTTACAGCTGGGCTCATCCTTGAGATAAGCTTGACGTATCTGGCATTTGTAGTCCAGAGCATTACAAAAGACTGGTCACCTAGAAAAGGACTGTTCAATCTGGAAAGCCGAGCAGCGAAAGCAAGAGGCACCTACAAGAGAAAGAGCTAAGGCAGCTACAAAGGAAACTACAGACACATCATGGAATGCTACCTTTAAAGTGACTCAGAACAGTATACCATGCGGATGGTGTATTGACTCAGGAGCAACAAGTCACATGACTAGTGATGATGACTAGTGATGAGACCTTCTTCACAGAAATTAATTTCAGTGCAAAGGACAAAATCTTCCTAGCAAATAGGAAAAGTATTACTGCAGAAGGTAACGGTCAAGGATTCCTGAAATGCATCACACAATCAGGGGACAAGCAGAGTATTCACGTGAAAAATGTACTGTATGTCCCAGACCTAGAAGGAAGCCTTCTGTCAGTGAAAACACTTGATAATAACGGTCACACAGTTCAATTCCGAGGTGATGAATGTACAATTCGAAACAATAAGCAAATCCTCGCAAAAGAAACTTTGGATGAACACCTGTACAGACTCATCACCGCATACGAACAAGTCAAAACAGCCACTCATAATCCACACAACAAATGTAGCCATCCATGGCACAGATGACTAGGGCACCGGAACTCAGAAACCATAAAGAATATTATAAAGTGCGGCTTATCAGAAGATATAACCGTACTGGCCTTTCAAATGCTAATGACATGCAAATACTGTATGGAATCAAAGGCCACACATACCCCACTTCCACAGGCCACCCAAAGAAAGACTTCCCAACCCCATGGAGTCATACACAGTGATGTGTGCGGACCAATGAAAACGCCCACATCAGGCAGGAACAGATATTTACCGACTGTCATTGATGATTATTCCAGGTACACAACAATTTATATGATGAAGCATAAGAATGAAATGTAAAAAAAACTTCAAGAGTTTGTAGCTATGTCCAGCAAAAAATGCCAACGGAAAACAGGAATTAAACACACTGACAATGGAGGGGAATACATCAGTAAGGAAGTGAAATCCTATCTAAAAAACAGGGTATGGTACACCAGACCAACACACCACACACTCCTGAACAAAATGGTGTAGCAGAATGGAAAAACTGCACTCTTATATAAATGGACAGATGCATACTGTCAGATGCCAACCTACCTAAGAAGTAATGGGGAGAAGCAGCTATGACTGCAACATACCTACAGAACAGACTACTTTCAAAAGCCATTGAAAGCACCCCATTTGAAATGGGGCATGGCTCGAAGCCTAGTCTAGGACATCAGAGTGTTTGGATGTAAAGCTTACACCTATATTCCAAAGGAGAAGCAATCCAAATTGGAGAGCACAGCCATTGAAGGTATTCTGATGGGCTATAGTGAACAAATTAAGGGATATGGAATCCTCCACCCAAAGACTGACAAAGTGACAATACGTTGCCGTATTTATTTAGATGAGAACCGAGATGTGAAGTGAATTCGCCCAGTTAACCAGCAAAGAAAGCTGAGCAAAAACTCACAATGGATTAATCAAGTTCCATGTTAACTTTTGCTGAACAACCTGAAATTAGAAGATCCACCCGAACAACAAAGGGAATACCACCCTGCAAGCTGTCATATACTGCTAAGGGACATTCAAGAACAAGCTATTATCGACATGCAATATTGCTCATCAGAATAAATGACTGCGGACGCACTCACCAAGCCATTGCCAAAGGATTGTCACAGTTTCCTTTGAGAGAAGCTAAACCTCATATAGCAACGCATATGCTGTTGAGAAGGGGTGTTGGAAATACAGCAGCTGATGCTGATGTAGTATTGTCTTTTGGGCACTAGATGGCACTGTGGTATAGGTATGGTCTATGCTGGTTATTTGTATGCATGCTTTTGTCTATAATTTATATGTTTCCTGTTGATGCTGTATTCCTCTATTCAGATGTAATATTCTTATAAGCAAGTAAAACTTAATTTGGAACTCCTCAAGATCTTCAAGATGAGTTGTAGTTCAGACGGCGGGCCTAGTTAAAGTGGTAATACAAGGAAGTTCATATTCACAGGGCTTAGTAAAATTGTGTCAGTGCATGAGGAAGTATATACTATGGGCATCTTCAATAAGTAAATTTACAAACTTCTAGATCAATATAGTTACTAGGAGTAGGATAGAACTTTTGGAAATTCAATATAGAAATACATATTTATTTTGGCCATGGATACCCTATGGGGCTTGTTCACTCTATAGCAATGACCTGCATTTTTCTGCAGAGGAAAAACACAGGTCACCGATAAGGCACGTGGAAAACAATAGTTTTCTATGTGCCCTGTTTACACCACAACATGGGTGTGATAGGCGGTGAAGGGAAAATTGTGTATATTATGGGAATATTCAAAATTTGGGCACAGTTTTGGATTTGCAGTTGGCTTTGTGTGATTTTCTTAATTAAGGTTCTTTTTATTTTTAAGTAGTGGAAGAGGGAGTTTATTTTATTGCTATACTTTGCAGTCATAGAGACTTTTTTATGGAGTACCACACGATGTGCAAAGATTGGAGTACAGGGAGTTATTTGTGGTGCTAGGGAACGGTGGAGCTGTGACCTGTACGCTCTATCTAGCCCTGGGCAAACCAGAAGGTCAGGGTGAATTTAATATTTACAAGTGATGAGGCAAACTTTGAGGGTAGGAAACAGACATAAAAGTAAATAGACATTCACATTTTGTTTAAACTCAAATAAGGTCAGTGAATGGAAAACAGCAGCTATACTTCATAAAAGACAGAAGAGGGCGCTATAAACTGAAGAAGGCATTATCAATCACAATAAAGAGCTATTACAGCATCAGCATCATGCACATGTTATTATTCATTGTTTGTGGATGAAAAAAATTATCTCAAGAAACATATAATAATGTTTTTAAAGATTTATTTTCATTTGTCTAGTGGTAATTCTTCATTGTGGAGAAAGAACACACTTGTGGTTCTGTTTGAGCACAAAAGAATGTGTTATACAATGCTAAAAAACAAAAATTCCAGTGCGTGTTATATTTATAAAATGTTCATTTCATTTTTCATTTTGCATATTCATTCTTTGTTTTAGAAGACACTTTAATTCAATATGTTTATATTAATATATTGTGATAATTAATTATGTATGTTTATATTAATATATTGTGATTTGTATGGTATTTATTCTGGGATTCATACTGGGATGATTTTAGGTACATTTGCACTGTGATAAAAAAAAGAGGATGAACCGTCTATGCCAGCACCTTCATACACTCAGGGACCATTCGCCTTTTTGTGTTGTGGTAATGTACAGTAAACCCCAATGTATTATAATATAGGAACCACAGAATGGCACCTCAATGCATTGTCAAACTAGTAGGCAAAGCACCTGTATCGCAGTGCACTACAATGCACATGCTGTGCACTTTGGTGGGGTGCATTAAAAAATGGGTGCATGTCTGGTTTTTGTGTTAAGATGTGCTGCCAGCCCAATCAAAATAAATGGGCAATAATGTACTGTATGTGTCTTAATGCAACACATACTGTAAAGTCCCTTATATGAAAGAGAACAGATGCTCTTCATATATTAGAAGAATAATATGGTAACCATGGTGGAGAGATCAAATCCACTTTTATCTGAGTTGCCTTGACATAGTAATGAGATTTGCATTCAAAATTCTAGATATTGTTTTATTCCTTTTTGTTATGGCTTAGAGGCTCGTTCAACCTTCTCTAATATGGTGTGCTATTGGAACACTGCTATTTATTGTGAATGGCACCCCAACACATTGACCCAACACACCTCTGACAAACATGCATTCAAGTGCACCACAATACAGAGTAACAGAACAGTAAGTCACCAGCACTCCAAAGGTTCTCCAAGCAAAGTTCCTTGATCACTTTGTTTTGCCTGATGAAGGAACCGGGTGCGTTCCGAAACATTGCTACACTTGGTGATGTAACTTTACACATGGGATAAAAATAACTTTGCTTGGAGAACCTTTGGAGTGCTGTTTCTAACTTACTGTTCTGTTTATCTAATCCAGCAGTGCCATCCGCTGTCACTTCAGCCCCCACCCCCCATTGGAAGTTGGGGCATTCTAAGTCAGAAGTGCGGTGGGATCCCCTATATGACAATGCAGAGTCACACACTACTATGTATTGTAAAGCAAATGTGCATGTCAGAAT
This sequence comes from Nanorana parkeri, assembly GCF_000935625.1. Taxonomy (NCBI): domain Eukaryota; kingdom Metazoa; phylum Chordata; class Amphibia; order Anura; family Dicroglossidae; genus Nanorana; species Nanorana parkeri. The sequence goes on from NW_017307638.1 coordinate 18,646, forward strand.
TTTGGTCCATTCTAGTTGGCTGCCTTTTCATTTGCAGAATGTTACCAGCAGGGTTTGGGGGTGCAGAATAATGCAAGCAGTGCACATGACAATATAATTACAAATGTAGCCACTTAAATTATATTTTTGTCTCACTAATAACTAAGGAATTTACTGGTATTTGCAAGGACCTAACTCAGATTTTTGGTTTTGGTTTCATGGCAAATCCGCAGGCCATTATTACCTAATTACATGGTTAATAAGGTAGAAATAAAGATTCTTGCCCATTAAGGTGAACATCTCACAACACTGCAACATGGTCTAGAGGAGGGCACAAAAAAAACTCTCCAAGCAACTGCTGCCAATTGTTCCAAACTGTCAAGGTACATCAATCAGTTCCAAGGATTATTATTTTCCAATATTTTTACACCAGAAACATGTCTGCAGACACTAACACATTACTGTACATACGCACCAGAAACATGCCTGCAAACATAGAATCAGTACTGTACTGACACAAAGGAAACATGTCCAAAGACACAGAATCAGTACCATAATGACATACCAGAAACATCTTCTGAAGGCAGAGATTCAGTACCATACTGACGCACCAGAAACATGTCCACAGGCACAGAATCAGTGCCGTACTGACTCACCAGAAACATGTCCGAAGACACAGAATCAGTACCATACTAACATACCAAAAACATGTCCAAAGACACAGATTCAGTACCTTACTGACACACCAGAAACATGTCCGAAGACACAGAATCAGTACTATACTGATATACCAGAAACATGTCCGAAGACACAGAATCATTATCATAATGACACATATGAAAAATGTATGCAGACACAGAATCAGTATCATAATGACACACCAAAAACATGTCCAATTTATTTTCTTTGAGTGCGCATTTGAAGAGAAAAAAATTGCACTTGATATATTTTTTCTAGCATACTGCATGGAAACACATATATTTGGGTAAGGTGCTTTTGTATGTGTGTTGAGTTGCCATTGGAAGTGAATGGGTGTTCACCCCATAGAGCATACAACATGTTGTTGCAACAGGGAGCTATGGAAAGATGTTCTGCAGACATTATTAGCAGCGGCGCACCACTAATAATGTCTAATAATAATGTCTACTAACATCGAGGGAATGTGACTTATTTTGGATATTAGGCTTTATGAGTCTAGAGACAGATCAGTGGCAGATGAGGTTTAAATGCCCTGCCATGACCTTATCCCTGAAGTGAATGTTATCTCTAAATGGAAAAAGTTGTTTACTAATTTACACGCACAACTACCCTGAGCTCTGGTCCAGGCTCATAATAAGGCCACCTAATCGGCCTAGACTGACCATTGGCAACACCTGGCCACAAGACTAGAGATTCCATCCCATCACAGTCTGGAAAACCTGGGAGAAACTAAAAGCCAGTTTCTTCCCTGCAAAAGTATTCACACCTCTAACTGAGAGTTCTGGGTGACTGTGTTGCCAAATTACATTGTGGCATTAGAATTCTCTGTTGGTCAAACTTACTGTTGCACTTTTAAGTCTAAGATTCAATAGGCATATCCTTTTGTTGTTGTACTGGAATGGCACAGTTTATGCCATAGACAATTCTTTAATTCTCTGGTGTCTAATAAGGGTTATGATGACAGTTGTATGTGTTAAGTGGTGATCAGCATTAGGAACAGCATTATAGGAAAGAGGAATCTGATAATACAACTGATATGAAGGTTATAGGAGGGCTATATTGCCTTCCTTTTGGCTTCTATTAGTGTTGTATTGGCATAATGATTTCACCTTCTTGAGTCCTTCACAGGTCTGTTCATTCAGTGAAAAAAGTTTCTGAAATCTCATATAGGAACACTGTTCTCCAAAATCTGTACATAAAGTAGTTTTATGTCATAAACCGATTTGTCACATGGGGATGTAACTTTGTTGCAGGAGGTGTTTTAGTAAAATATTAAGCACATATATGGGGGTTTTGGGCTTTGAGTCCTGTCTTACTGCTCGGTCTTGGTATAACCCACTTTGTGGAATCCTGCAGGGTTTTGCTTTGTAAACGGGAGTGATAACCTACTACTTTATCTTTGTATAACTTACTTTAGGGGAGTTCTGACTATCTTGGTATGATAAACATTGTGGACTTCTCTGGAAAGCTGCCAGTTCTTTATAGTATTTTAGCAGACTTTCCATTATATATTTTACCTGTTCCATGGTCACTGAAACATGACTTATGACCCCATAGATTTACTGGGACTGCAGACAGGAACAGTGGTCCAAACTGGCCCAATTTAATATACCGGCAAACTACATTTCCGGCCCATCCTCCAGTGTCTTTTTCAAAAGATTATTAAGTGTGATGGGTGGCATTATCACGGTGTTATAAGCAGTGCCACAAAAGGTAGTTTTCTTCCCCTCTATTTTTACTCTTCTCTAGGCATATTTCAAAAAAGGTGAAGAATATTACAAAATTGAAAAAGAGCGTTGGTAACCCATCCAGCATGGATAGACACATTGGTGTGCCACTCTCTTTAAAAGATTCTTATATTTTAAAACAACATGCCCGCATCCCTTATCTAACCTAGCACAACGTCCCCCTCCCCAGATGCACACTTACCTCAATCCAACAAGTGCAGCCTACAATGCTTGTCTACCCGTCATGCCACAAGACTTCAGTGTGTTAGCCACGTCCATGCAATACATCACCATATATTTCTCTGGGACTGTTTCCCAAGCATTTCCAGCCTCAAGAGTTGGCTGCATAGGAGTCTATGGGGATGAATTGCAAAGGCATTGCCAAAACACTAAGCACTTGTGAAAAGAGATGTAAATGAATGTTGGAGGCCACGACCATTGGTTTGAGGTAAGTATGCATCTAGGGAGGGTGGGCTAGGGTAGATCAGGTAAAGGTAAATGAAAAAGGTAAGTGCACTTTGTTTGAAAGTGCACATATCCTTTAACCATATCCTGCCCTATGTCCACTTTTACTACATCAATATAAAGTACAGTTTTGAATGCGATGCATGTGCCTTCAAATAGCTTTGTCTATTGTCTTCAGTACCCTATGAGCCTCTAAATCAATATTGCTGTAAAATGCTAATCTCAACTGCTGTTTTTACTAAAACCTCAAACAAACAAAAAAATTATAAGCTTTACCTAGCCATGTGTTTGCTGTATATTTTTCCTTGAAATTGTTCATTGTGTGTATTTTTTGTGAGCTTTTTTGTCATATTTTGGCTGCGGGCACTGTTTGACCTAAAGTTTTTGGACCAGCTACCTTGACAAAAGTTGAATGAAAAATCAACTTTTGTTGAATGAAGAGGTGTCGCCTGTGCCACACACTGGTTAAAGTTTGTAGGAGCTGAAATTCAACTAGTGTATGGCCAGCTAAAGACACAGTCCAGAAAAAATAATGCAGACCTTTTTTTTTTTTTTTGCTTTCCCTTATAGAGGTCACCAACAGATTTTACCCTGAAAACAGGGTTTATGCATTAGTTCACAAGGATTACACTATCTTTTAACACAAATATCAGGGATATTTATTGGGGTTATTCTTTTAAGTCTGAATAACCCCTCACTAGTCCGCCAGTAGATTTTGGATTTTTTCTTTTCCATGTAGGATAGGTGTAGAAGGGTCCGTCGTCAAATGAGGGTCAAGTTAGCAAAATAGATATAAGGGGAAATAGATGATTGGCAAATCAAGAAGTAATATATAGGCACTTTAATTGTGCTATAAGATTAAATGCATATAGAAGGTCTTACTAGTATGATAGTTCCAGATTTTGTTGACCTGTTTTGTGATATTACCTTATGTGTGATTGATACTGTTTTAAGTGTTTAATAGATATTTGTATTTGAAATTTAACTAAAATATATATTAAATGGAAGACAATGTCCAGGAAAAATAATGCAGATCAAGAAAGTCAGAGTAAAGTCAGAAGTCTTGTTCAGGTTTAGCGACTCAAAATTTTAAAGTCAGAGGATCAAGAAGAAAGTCAGGCACCTAAAGAATGATTATTTAAAATTCTGAAAAAGTGGCCTTTAAAACGTAGGCAAAGTTTTCTGGTGTAAAGGTTTGAATTGAGAAAAAAACCCAAAAGATAGTAAAATCTACAAATTCAGAAAGCCCTTTATCATATTTTATATGCTCAGTAGCAATCCAGTAAAATCAAGCCTCATCCCTGACACTGGGCATTGGAGGAAAAGTCATAAACTAAGCAAGCAGAAGTAATAAAGTAGACAGAAAATCTGCAATATTGACCTAAAAGGTTCATAGGGGAAATTCAATTTGTAAATGCAAGAGGCACAACCACTTGATCCAGAACCTATTTCATCCATTAATGTAAAGCAAACATATCCGTAGATTTAAATATTGACCAGAGCAATGAAAATACCCTGTAGACTGATTAGGGAACTGTGTTCTCATTTTATAATCATTCTGAACCACCCTGACTTTAGCCTTGAGATTACGATCATCATAAGTGGGAGAAATGACTGAAAGTTACACCACTTGTCATTCTGTATGTTGTTAAATACAAACTCTTCAGATCAGTTTTCTATAAGTAAAATGAGAGCATGTAAAGAGTGCTGTAATTGCTGAGTTAAAAATCTCATTTTCCTACCAGCAAGCTGTAGTTAAAGAGGTGCTAGGAGGCAGCCTGACTGTCTGCACACAAACTGATCAAAGCCCTGCCAGGCATCTGGTTTGTCTCTGAGTTTCTTTGCAGCCTTTTCTTTGCCTCCGTTTCTCAGCTGAGAAAAAAGAAACTGTTAAATGTAATTTATTATCAGTTCTTGTCTGCAGGTAAGAATGCAAAATGTCTATGTGAATGCGATCACGTGAGCCTTTACATGTACTATTGTTCTATAAAAACATAGATATATTGTGCTTTATGTTATTAATTTATAAACAGAAAAAATAATTGCTTGCAGAGGTATTTGAGAAAATAGTACTAGTCATATAAAATGTACATCTGGGCAAAAAAAAACACTCATATATCTCTGCAATACACATATTTTATCATCTTTTTTCTCTTTTACAATGCTTCAAGTACAGACAAATAACTATGGACTCTGGCAGAAATCCATTGAACACCTAACGTTCTGTTTAAGCTGACAACATAGAGGGCAATTTATTAAAACTGGAGCAGGCAAAAACTGGAGCAGCTGTGCATGGCAACTAACCAGCTTATCTCTTTCATTTTCAAATCTTAACTGAACAAACTGAAAAGAGCAGCTGATTGGTTGCCATGGGCAACTGCTCCAAAATCTGTCTGCTCCAGTTTTGAAGAGTTCTCGTCTGCTGCACTAAAGAATACCTTCCCTTCTCCTCATCTACTTAACATAAAGGGGTGTTCTGTAGTCCAAAATAGAGAGCAGTGCTGACAACACTGCATGGGATTTCAGTGCAACCTCATTAGAGGGAACACAGACCTTAATAAAAACCTGATAAAGGTTCTAATCCTGTATATCTACAGAAATAAAATGTTTATTGCTCTGTGTTTTCATTGGTGAGATTTTCCCTCACTTCCCATTCTGTCTGTTACTCATCAAATAGCTAGTGATCTAAAATATCATCTAGGGGAAGAAAAACAACAATAGCAACCTAATTAAAGTTATGCTAAAAGATATACACTGAGTGAAGCCTTTATATACCAGCCCCTTAGTATTTGTGTTGTAAAATAAGGAGAGTGGGAGGGTTTGAGTAGTTTAGCTAAAAACAACTGAGCAGGGCTGATACCACTTAGGACACAAAAATGCTGTGTGTTGCAGTCCACAACAGGACTTAGGAACTCAGAGAAAATGTAGGCAGATCAACAGGTATTTTGCTGTACTTGCAGGGTCTTTAAAGGGATGGACCATGAGGAAATCTGCATGTATTACAGAGATGCATTGAATATGTTTTTTTTTTCTTTTGCTCTGACACACACTTCAACTCCCAGCTTTTGAGGAAAGTTCTACATACTACATATTTATCATTGTAAGGCCTATCAGTTTTTTCATCACTACTGATGAGCAAAGTGCATTTTCCCCCTCTACCACCTGCTAGACTGCAGATGTGTGTCTCCTCAATGCCATCAATGTCATATTGTTCTCACCTAGCAGCTATTTTTCTTAATTTATTTATAGGTCCATTGGGTTGCTTCATTTACATAAATTAAGATTTGTTTTACTATTAATTCAATTTATGAACTATGAATCTATTGTATATATACAAATTTATATCCTTGTTTTTGTTTTGATTTTTCTGCAATGCACATTGGACTTTTTTTTTTCCTTTTGAAATGTCATTTGCAGCAGTATTACAATAATGTGTTTACATTAGACTCAGGTCTGACCATGGTGTGGAAATATTGTTTCCCTAGTGAAGGTGTAAAGTAGTATACATTTATCTTTCCACATACAGATCTTACGTGTGGTATTTTTAGTATAAGTAGACCCAAAAATAAGCTATTTGGTATATAGCAGGACTCATTATAAGGCTCAATTCACAAAGATTTACCATGAGGATAAGGATCTTTAATTTCAGCAATGTGACTAATTTTTCTAAATCTTTTCGGACTCAGCTTAAAATAACTGTCAGTTTAAAAAAAATAACAATCCTAATCCTAGTGTGGTAGCTGTGTATTATGAGTCACTGAGGGGAATTTATCAAAACTGGAGCAGACAAAATCTAGAGCAGCTGTACATGGCAACCAATCAGCTTCTGAGAAGTTGATTGGTTGCCATGGGCAAATGCTCCAGATTCTGTCTGGTCCAGGTTTGATAATTCCCCCCACTGTATTGCTTGTTGTCGGCAGAAAAAACAATTTTTATGATTTATGTAGTTCTCTAACAAAATATATTATGTCTGTGAAGGTTTTTTTTTATCCAGGTCATGGTATAGCTATTGATAGTTTGTTATAGTCAACTAAACTTGTTCTGTAACGTTTAAAAGTTTTCATTGCTCATCTGAGTAGACATGTGCGATTCGTTTCGTTCCGAATTGAATATTGGCAAATTTGGATATTTGGATGCATCTGAATTTCCGAATGAAAGAAATAACAAATCTGAATTTTCCAATAATGAAATTCGGATGCATCTGAAATTTTTCCCGAATGTCATTCGGTATAAAATGTTGTTGTTAAAATAATGTAAAAAAATAGCGTGGATTCCCCTGCCCAATTCATACCAGACCCTTTAGGTCTGGTAGGAATTTTATCGGGGACTCCAATTCCAAAAGAGCAAAAAAAGAATGTGTGGGGTCCCCCCTGAAGTCCCTTACCAGACCCTTAAACCATGCAGCAGGGGATGAAAGGAAAAAATACCTGACGCCCGCCAACATGACCGATCTTGACGAACTCTTACCACAAAATGACAGCTCTTTTCCTGAATGTCAACAAAGGGGTGGAACAAGTCCAGTGACATCATAATTCGCTCTGCCTCTTTGTTGGCATTCAGGTCAGGGCTGTCATTTTGCGGCGAGAGTTCGTCAGGATCGATCGTGTCGGCAAACGTTGGCTATTTTTTCTTTTGGCGAGTCAGCGGGCATCGTTCATTGTGATTGACGAAGATCTACATCGCTGGATGACATGATGTACCGTGGGATTACATTGATCAACATTTTTTTTTAGAAAAGACTTGTCACAAACCTTTGTTATGTTTTTTTTTCAAATAAAGGATTTTTTTACAGTGTTGTGTATTTATTTACAATGTTACTGTTTATTTGGTGAATGAGTAGGAGTAACTGCTACCACTTACTCATTCCCGAGGGGGAGTGGGTGAGATTTGGGTGCTCCTTTCATAAAAGGGATTCCTATAAGCCCCCCTGCTGGCAGACTCCCACAACCACCGGCCATGGTTGTGGGGGGAAGAGGCCCTTATTCCAGGTATTTAGTAAAGAAGGCACCAGTGATTTTACTTTGCCCTTTCCTCTTGTATCCAACATTTAGATTGGAGACATATAGTATACATAAAAAAGTTCTGTTCTTATTAATTTGCTGGTAACTCTCCTTTTCTGGTGCTGAAAAAAATGGCTGTGTTTAACAAGGCTTAAACAGATCTTTGCGCTTATCTAAACCCAAACACAAAATGTAAAATATATGCAGTTTACCAGTCTTTAGATGTGGTGGCTGCATTTGTTTTCTTTTTGCACATTTGTTTCCCTTTTTTTTTACCAGTTGATTCTGCCAGCATATATGTACAGTCCTAGGATAACAACACTCTTTTGCCTTTCTGTATCAGGATAACAGAAATGAACAACAGAACCGCACCCTCTCCACTTGTCCATAACATGGATGGCTGGGGTTCTAGACTCGTCAGTGAACAATGTAATTGATAACAGCACAAGCAGAAATCCCAGGAAGTTGATAGTTTACAACATTTCTAGAAAGTTATTTTTGTTTTACTTATCAAACAGATATAACAAATTGCTTTCAATTGTATATTTAACAGACCAAAGGGAATTTAATTGTTAGGGTTTACATACACTTTGAGAGACAAAATTAGGTCCCCGACAAAGCACAAGTGTGACTATTATATTCCACAGAAAATACCAGCCCATGTGTTCCAAGAAAGGGGTGAATAAGATTGACTAGATCCATAGGGGCCCAGTAAAGGCTATGTTGGTGTCCCTAGTAGCACAGTCTCTCTAACATGGCATTATATCTTTAACATACAAGCATCTTTGTTGGTATGTTAAAAATTCTGCCCACCTTTGACATGGCTCATCAAGCACATCACCGCCTTATCGACATGCAAACTACTATCCAAGGTTGACATCTCTAAATACTAAATTTGTCAGTAGTTACAATTTCACTTTGTTTCTTCTATTATTGTGATGATATGGTGCTAGTTTTGAAAAACTAGAAAATGTGAATGCTAAAGTCAACAAAGAAAAAAATCCATAAAGATTACCAGACCAGTTTATTGAAACCATATGTTTGTCTATGGCAGCACTGCGGTCTCACTTTCATCCCCAATAAAAGACAGGATGCAGGAACATACTGGAATAATGTTTTACATTCTACATTTATCATTAGTATATTTCATTATTAAACTTTAACATCAGTCACTATTATCATCATCATTGACCTCGTACAGTAGTTATTATGCCAAGTATGTGACAGGCGTAATACGTCTGATACATTTTTTGTGTTTTAGGTAGACTTTGATGTTGGTTGTGATTAAACGTGGTAAGGAAACTATATAAGCTTACTCAGTAAGGCAGTAAAAAGAGCAATGATGATCTGTAAAGTGCAGTAACCCATGGCAACTAAGAATATTTGTTTACTGGCAACATATCAGTAAAGGATTGATTCCTAACTCAGAATTGATCTGACAGCAATGCATGATTTCTGGCATGTTGAATCTCTATTATTAGAAAGTTTTTAGGCGGACTCTGAAAACAATGCCCATCCCAGTTCTTCAAAACTGTCATGGCCAGTACAAAGTCAGAAAGTGGAGTCACTCTACCCTGAAGTGCTGGAATAGCTGGGGGAATTCAGCTCAGAGAGGCTGACTGGTTCATTATGGCATTGAGGGAGGATGCTCAGACAGAAGCACTGCAGAAAAATCATGCCAAAGGAAATTTTGAGTTGGGTATCAGTTTTAGGCAGAGGCAACCTTTAAGTTACTACACTGTACATTGCTCTTTACCGTAATAAACAATCTTACTATTTTTGTGTGATTGATAATGATAAAAAAAGGAAAGTAGAGTTATAAGTGAACAGTCCTGTTTAAAAAAGTGGTGTAAAATTCCTTAATGGTTTGTAAAGTGCAGTATCCTATAGCAAAGATGAATATTGATTCATTGCTATTGGTCACTTTACACATAGTCATAACACTTTGCACCGCCTTATGGAATAAGCTTTTTACATTATTAGTGACTGTGAGAAGACTGTTAATAAAGTATAACCTGTCTTTAAATATTTAAAGATGAATTCTGATATATATAATGCACATTTTTAACTGAGCACATAACACATACCTCCCACCTTTACAACTTGAGAATGAGGGGCACTTTAGGAAGACGGATACCTGTGGTGTGTAGAACATACCACAGTGAAGAAGTGAAAGAAGTTAGATTACACTGAGTATTGAAAACAATATCACTCTTCCAGCGCACATTAAACCCTTGTAACTCCCCCTTCAGCAATCTTCAAAGATGATGATTACTTAGAGAGGCTGCCACCCTAAAGGCCATTGGGATCAATGTTAATTTAGTAGACTAAAATGTTTTGTCACAGTTTTCGTCATCTGCATGTTTTCACTAAGGTAAAGCTAAAAGAATTCAGATGACTAAAATACACATTTTAATTTTAGTCATCTGAATTATTTTCGATTTAGTTTAGTTTTGTCAACTAAATCTCCAGTAGAGAAAATTGCAATGTATTTTCGTCATAGTTTTAGTCCTGTTAACTTAGTTTTTATTTCGTTTTCATCAGTGAAAACATGCAGATGACGAAAACTAAAACATTTTAGTCGACTAAATTAACACTAATTAGGATATGTCCTCAAAGTACATGTAAAAAAGAACAAATGGAGACAGCGCCTTCCCTTCGTTCATTAACGTTTATTAACATGTAATGTGATTGGCATTACGGAGTACTTTTGTTCTCCCTGGTTTGATCATACACCGCAAGACTTTATCTATTTTCTATGTAAGTAGTTATATTATTCTTTAATTAATTGTAAATAAACATTAAAGGACAAGGAGAAGGTGCTGTCTCCATTTGTTCTTTTTTACACTGATTATTGGGTGTAGCTTAATAGCATATGAGTCTACTTGCATTATAAACCACACATGTATGCCACATTCCTTGTACTCACATAATACCCCTTAATTACACTGACACAAAACAACAAATACTTTTAAAAAAAAATGGATTTTTTTTTTATTACACATGCCTTTCTCAGCATGCAATATAGGCAGACAGCTAACATGTTGTCTTATCCTACCTTACAGAAGAATGTCATTAAATAGTTGGGAACATCATAGCAACCAGCAACTGATGAGACACTAAACACTGTGGTCAGGAGTATGTAGATTAAAGCACAGCCTATAGAGTTCAACGGTGAGGACTATATAGCATAAATCACAGCATATACAGTGCAGCAGTCAGGTGTATATAATGTACAACATAACTTATGGAATGCAGAGATCAGGAGTGGAACTTTTAGCACAAGATACAGAGTGGAACGGTAAGGAGTATGTAACATAGTCCTCCCTTCTGCCAGTGGGAGGCAAAAATGTTCCAGCATCAGCAGTCGGTGGGAGGAAAAAAAATGCCAAGGCCTTGGTGGCAAACAATTTCTGTGGCCAGTACCCCAACTACTTCTCTTACAGACGCCAAATGCAACAAACCTTGAGGTATTTCAGCACTCATTATCGACAATCTCGTACACCCTGCTAACACTCGCTCTTCTTACTCTTTATACTAGTCTGGTGTTTAGGATTCTCTCACTCAATAGCCCGTACAAACACAGGACACTGTGGAATAAAGCCAAGTGTACATAGAATGATATAATATGTGTTCAAGAGACCCACTTTGATGCAGTTAAACAACCTTGCTACCATCAAAAAACTTTCCTCACCTTTTTCTAGCAAATACAAATGCACAATCTAAAAAAATGTGTAGTTCTCATTGCATTAGAGAATTAAATCTCATTCACACTTTCTGATCTAGACTTGGACCTAGATTGTAGATTTATTATTTTGACTTCAATAATTATGACATTAAAGGAGAATTATGAGGTGAGTGCTTTTCATTCACCTCATAGTTCTAGCCGACCTGTGACAATGAGACTCTCACAGGTCGGCTCAGTAGATCGGGAAGTGAGCGAACACATACCGGCGTTCGCTCACTTCTCGATCCTGTCACGGCTCTCTGCCGGGACAGGGGAGGGACTGTATTCCCCCCTCCCCGCTCCGATCCTCCAGCGCTGACTGGCGGAACAGACGGGGGAGGGGCGGGTACAGCTGGCTCTGACTCTAGATAGGCAGAGCCTGCTGTCACTCACGCAGCTGGGCGGATCCAGACATAATTGTAGGGACCCGCTTCAGCTGCGGCATCTCAGTATACCGCGAGCTATAGCTTGCGGTATACTGAGCTTAGGGCGACGGGAGGGCGCTAGTTTGTGTCCTCCCATTACCCTAAGGAGAACTATGGAGAAAAGCCCTAACCCCATAGTTCTCCTTTAAATAACTTCAATATTGCGTATTCAATAATGTTAATTTTATAGAATGCAAAGCAAATTTCATTCCCTAATAAAATATTGAAGTGTGTAAAGATGGTCTGGAAAGATCATCTGCTAATATGTGAAGACTTTAATACTGTACCTGATGCCTCACTGGATGTATCTACACCATTACCTGCATAGAGGATAACACGAAAGTTTTTCTTCATAGAGAAGACCTATTTGATACACAGAGGTGCTTTCACGTTGATGAAAAAGGCTTTACTTTTTATTCTACCTCCCATGGATTTGATTCAATGATTGGTGTATTTCCTGTAGATAATTGGTTATTTTAAAAAATTATGGACACTACTTTTAATATCATCACATTGTCTGACCATGACCCTGTACACCTCTCTTTCTCTGAAAAATGACAGGACTCCGCATTACTGGGCTCCTTGCCCAACCATTGTGCACAATTGCCCTGTGTATGTTCATTACTGGGCTACAAAGAGTTATTGATCACTATGGTGTAAGAAAACGCCTGCACCATAACAACCGATAACACTGTGCAATTTGACAACCAAGGATGCTGTGCAGCCCAATCTGCACAGCCACACCACCAAGGCACACATCATCCTATGAAACAATGATGAGAGGAATTGCAGCAAAATGGCCACCTTGGGAGGCATCCACCTCCAGCTTTGATGGCTGCTCAGCTCAGGCAAATATTTAAAATCTTTTCAGGATATCCTGACCCCTTATCGGGTCACAGTTTTCAATGAGACTGCCTCATCTGGTATTTTCCCCACCTGAAATTTGTATAGTAGACATAATTATCCATAAACATAACACTGCCATAGGCAGGAAAGGAGCCAGCTCACCTGCAAAATGTTAGGCCTATTTCTCGTCTGAATTTGGAATCCAAAAATGTACAGTACAGCTTTTGTAAACCACCTTTTGAACATTACTACAATGCTCTTAAAACTTGAAGTTTGGCAGAAAGCAGGAGTGCTCCCTACCCACCATAATTTTCTATCTAGTCATGGAACTGTTGATAAAAACTATTGGTGCGACCCACAAATCAAAGATATTAAAAAAGCTCATCAAACCCACACCATTATCTAAGACCATATCATCCTGGGTCATAATCCTCTAGATTTCCTTGTCTAGAAACCTTGTCTGATATCATGGGTATTTTCACAAAACCATCCCCTCAACTAGCACTGCTAAGTATAGTCATAGACCTGTCCCTGCATGCCTGTAGAACCATTGTAACTAATTTTCTCTTTTCTGCTTAACTGCTGGCTTATAAGCCAATATTTTATCTCTTTCATAAGTCTGGTATGATCTTCATTACATGCAATATGGCTACATGACAGTGGTGGTGCTATTGTCAACTTACACAGTTTACTGTATATTTATATGGCTAGTTTCTTTCTCTCATTGTCACTGCCAATATTGTATTCTCATGTTGTTTTTCTATTGAATTCAGAAACCACTGTTTAACTATTTTTCACTTGCAAATGTTATTTAAACTGCTTCTGTTTCCAAACATCATCATTAGTCAGACTAAACTGATTGTAGTCCCCCCTCGCCTACCCCAGTATTTTTGTAATAAAGCAAACTTACCTTACCCTTAAACAAGCTTGTGAAAGTGTTTCCAGTCATACAGTCTGCTTCCTATTTTAACTGAATCATCACTGCAGATTGAAAGTTGGAAGAGGAACCAGGAGAGTTCAAAACAGTAAAATGTAAGCACGAGTTTAAAATTTTACTTCAGCAAAATCTTTGGGTTGGGGAAGGGTTAGAATCTCTATCAAGTTTTTATTGCTGTCTGAGGGCTAGTTGGGGTGATTTTCTTTCCCTTCCTGTCCTAGTGACATTGTTTCACCAGACAGGAAATTAAGGAAAATGAGCAATGTGAAAACAAACCGCAATAAAACTCATGTTTTAGTTTTTTCCTACTCTACTTTAAAAAAAAATCATGTCATCATGTAGCTACAGTATGTATATTCTTACTAGTGTTTTCCCCTTATTTTATTTTCTGCTAACTACTTATTAGAGGTTCCTACTTATTAGTGGTCAAGTTTTTTTGATATAGGCGGCCTTAAGTTTGGCCCCTGACATCGCCAAAGGGCTGCACATAATAGTCACTTAATGTAATGCTACAGAAAGCAGACAAAGCAGACAGAAGATACTTAAAGACAATAGGAGTGCTGCAAGAGATGATCAGAGACTGCAGACATGCTACAGGAGTTATTGGAGACTGTACAATGCTTTGGGAGACAGACACAAATGATACATGACACTGCTAGAGATCTATCTATTACAACCCCTTTACAAATAAATGCTTCTACATTTGTGCTCCCTACAACTCTTAGGGGTGGATTGCACAGAAAAATGTGTGTGAAAGGAATAACTAAGCTATTTAACTGCTAAAGCATGCAGGCTTTATTTATTTATTTATTTTTCTTTCACTGGCCTGAGTAAGCACTTACGTAACAAAAACACAGATTATTGTCTAAAGGGACCCCGAGTGCTACACAATAAGTGCTAAAGGGCCGCAAGTTGGGCACCAGGGTTCTACCTCTTCACTAGTCTATTTAAAAAAAGACCAGACTGAAAATAAACTTTAAATAAAAAAATACATTACAACTTTTATATTTACATTCATATGCAATAGCAGACATTTTCAGTGAGTTGCAACTGTCTTATAAAGTTCTTTCTACTATATTTTTGGCCTTGAATCATACATACTTACAACAAACAGCATCATAGTTTGGCCCATTGTTTCCTTCTCCATTGTTTCTAAAGCAGTTTTCTACTGACCTTCTACTGACCTTGCAGTATATAGATGATTTGATAAAGTCTTAATAAGTTGAATATTTACTAGTACAAAAAAATTAAATACTTACGTGTAGATATTGAATTGAATGCATTAAAAAATGTGTTTAAAACAGATTATTAGTGCTGGTTAACTAGTACATTGTTGTATCTCAGACATAATTTATGCATATTTATTATAGCATTACAGCTCTTTCCAAAATATTTTTGGCCAGACATATTTACAGCAACATTTAGCATCATTGTTTGGCCCATTGGTTCCTTCTCAATTGTTTCTGAAGCAGATTTTTAATAACCTTGCAGTATACAGTATAGTCTTGGAAAAGTCTTATTATTGTGAGGTGCACTAAAGATTTTCCATTTATGCAAGTGTCATATTTACTATCACAAAAATGAATAATGCTGAAAAATGTTTAAATACATATTTACAGACATTTCATGGAATGCATTTTAAAAAATTGATAGTTAAAAATAGATTACCAGTATTGTTAATTTAACTGGTACTTTATTGTATTTCAGACGTACTTCAAGTACATTCATTATAATAAATTGAAACTTGCAGTTAGCTAATTTAATTCTACATTTTTCAACTTATCTTGGGGTTACTTTGCATCAGAAAAAGGTCACCAAATTGATATTAAAGTTGATTAAGATTAATTGGCAGGAAGGAACAAAGGCAGACTTTACAAGGCTAGCATATTTCAAAATTAAATTAAACAAAATATGGACCACTGAATTCTCAAACAGCAACATCAGAAACACTGTCTACATCATAACCTGACATGTCAAGTCTTTCTACCAACACCTCCCACCACCTTGATGTTGTCATGGTTGGGGACATTTCATCTTGCCTTGTCATCGAGGATACAAGAGCACAGTTCCCTCTTAGGTTTCACAATATATCTCTGTTTGGTAGAACATAGACATTTCTCTATTACACATAAAGGTGGATTGTCTTGAACTCTCCTACAATATTTTAATGTGTATTATCTAATTCCTCTTTAATCTCAAGGGGTCACTATAAAAGTACTTGCTACCAGCTGTTTAAAATTGTTGGGTAGTATAACTATTTCTCAGGTTATTAGCAGCTTTAGTTATGTTTATGATTACACATTGCGGTGCTTATGTGCAACATTGCAAATCAAATACAGGACAGTGTCAGGGCAATGTGCTTTAGCACTCAAGTCATGCAGCCTCAAGAGCACCTTAAAGTGTAAGTCTGACAAAAAAAGAAAAAGAACTTTCTTTCACTGAGAACATCTCAGTCCCTTTAAAAACACTGTAAGTACAGCAATGTACCTGGTAATTCTGCCAGAAATACAATGTGCTCCAAACTTCCTTTTGTTGGCTGACAATGCTGCCACTGAAATCCTTAAGCAGTGTTGTCAGCCCTGCCTGAAAACTAGTTCTTCTCTGCTGGACTACATAATTGTTCTATTCTTCTTCCTTTCTATCCATCTCTACTTGCATTTCTTTCCCAGTAAAACAATGATGCTACCTTGACTCCAAAGAACCTGCCCACACACTGTGCGCAGGGTAAGGGATCTTGGGAAATTTAGGTCAATAGTTAATGACCTATGGCATTTTGATAATTTTTTTTTAGATTCCCCTTTAATATTTTCCCCAGGAAGCACCCCTGTTTTTTTTCCTAATTTACCTTATGCATTATCTTATCCACCAACCTTTTTCTATTTTTTTAAATTTCAAAAGGTTTTTATTAAGATTGAATATCTTAATAAAATATGAAGGATTGTGCCATGAAGCTCACAACTGCGAAAGCTGCATATAGCTGCTAGCTTCATAGGGACCAGGTACCACCTAGAGAGCACCTTGTAACCAACCTCAATTAAAGAAACATTAAGCAAGCAATGAAAGGTAACTTGACAGTGGCGGTTCCAAATATCTTCAGAAAATGGCCCAGATTGGATTCCCAGGTACACATGTAGGGCTGCTTATACTAATAGAATAGTATAAATTAGGGAAGTGCCACCTCTCATCCTTGTGGATCATAAACATGAACGTTCATAGGGAGTAAGATTGAGAGGGAGGTCCCTCCTTTGGGTCAAGGAGTTTAAACAAATGGGAAATTTTGTGAAATCGAAACATTTCCGACTGAGGCCTTTTTGATCAATCTTTGCAATAAATTAGAGATAAAGCCTTCCCTAAATGAAAATATTGACCTATCCTGTATAGACCCTTATGTTGCCACTATTGGAACAATGTGGGTTGTAGTCTGGGGGAAAAAATGGATTGCGAACAATTGGGGCTAGGGGAGAGTATGGTGAAGATAATGCATCGGATTGCCATATCCTATTCTACAGCACTATAGAGTGTGAGAGAGTGGGGGCCATGGCCGCTGGTCATTGACGAAGGGGTAGCCATTTCAGAAGGCCATTAGCAGCGACAGATTCCATAGAGACCCAGTCACTTTCCTTTGCAAGTAAACAGATGACAACTCAACAAAGCTATACGCTCTGCATAATAACCTATTCTAATTTTTTAAAGGCCAAATCCAATCAAAATTGTTTCAGTTTTCAGGTTAAATTACACCCTAGCTTTTAAAATAACTAGTGAGATATCACTTTGAGAATGCCTAGAATTCACTTATTGCTGTAGCTATTATAAAGTCAAATGATGGTGGACCCCTTTGTGGGATGTCCCAGGGATGCAACTACAGGAATATTGTATATCACTATAGATTGCCTGAAGATATAAGAAGCTGGTGGATGAACACCCAAAGCTGATATTTCAGTGTTGACCTATGTGATACCTAAAGAGGAGATAAAAAATAACAACGTTTACAAGAAATACTACAATAGGAGAAATGTGCACCATAGATCTCCAAGACAGTATCAGGAACTAGGTGAGCTGGGTTGTTTAAGATACAACGTTCACTGACTGATATGTTATAACTTGATAAATGTTAACATACTGCAC
The DNA here is from genome assembly GCF_000935625.1 of Nanorana parkeri. Lineage (NCBI taxonomy): Eukaryota > Metazoa > Chordata > Amphibia > Anura > Dicroglossidae > Nanorana > Nanorana parkeri. The sequence goes on from NW_017307638.1 coordinate 36,576, forward strand.
CAAAATATTTATTGATTACATTTGAACAATTATGAAGAAATATTATAAAAAACAGTTCAATTTTTTTTAATTAGAATAATGTGTTGGATTCTCTGGGGAGGAGAGGAGCTATATAACCTTCCAGCCTGTCTTTGGAGTGTGCAAGAAAACTGGAGTACCCTGGAGGAAACCCACACAAGCACATGGAGAACATGCAAACTCCTTACAGATAGTGTCCTGACCAGGATTTAAACCAGAGACGCTGAGTGCTGCAAGGCAGAAGTGCTAACTACAATGCCACTGTGCTGCCCCAATAATAATGTGCTATTGCTTTTAGTAGAGTATCAATGGGTTCAAACAGGGATACCCAAAGTTTGAAAAAACAGTTTTTTGCTGTCTTTCAGACTGATGGGTAGCAGGACTGTGGCCACTAGGAGTAAAAAAAATCCTTGGTGCTGGAGATCAGTGAGAGTAAAATAACGCCACCAGATCAGGAAGTAGAAAATGCTTCTTTATAGTTTAGTGGCACTTACCTCTTTGCAGGCTTCATATCCTACTTTAGATTTCATGCTTGAAACAATCCAGGCATCATCAGGCAGGAGATTACTCCCCTTGATAGTTCCTATGACAGATTGCTGAGTGCTGGAATATTCTGGATATAGCAGTCTCCTCTGGCCTTCAATTAGAAAACTTTATATGATGGGTCTTCTCATTGCAGAGACCAGTTTATGGCACCTAGTAGGCTGTAGTTTTAGGTCCACTAAGTTAGAAGCTCTGTCGGGTCTTTATTACTGTCTACCTTTCCGTTGGTGAGATTCTACTCTTTTTCTCTCCCAGAGACAGAGGTTACTAAGATGGGAAGTCCGGAGAAATCTTCCAGTGGTTACCCAGCATGCAACAAAACTGAGAGGCTAATGTTGACACACTCATCAATAATCTTAGGCAAACAGCATATTTTTTTTTTTTTCTTAAAGCCCAACTCGAGCCCCAATAAAACAAACTGCAATTGATCATATAATCATATCTTTTGCTAACAGTACAGTACTTACTTAACTAAGTACCCCCTTCCCGTGTTACCCTTGTCACATATTTTTTTTCCATATAAAGCATTGATTTACACACCACATTACATGTTCCTGACATCCAGTGCTTTCCCATCCTGACGTCAGCACCAGTGCTGTCACTGTCATGCCCACTGGAAAGGGTGCATGATGTTATGATGTCATACACACTGGGAAAAAAAGGTTTTAAAAGCAGGGCAGACAGTGCAAGTCCAGCACAACCCAATACATTGATTAACATGGATCTATATCAATTCAGAAACTTCTCTCTATCATCCTTATATGCCACAGAATTTTTGCAAAAGTATTACAATAAAAGGATACAATATAAATCTAAATCTGCTTTGTATGTGCATGTGTATTGTAGGTGGGGGGATTGAAGAAAAGTGACCAGGATTATGGAGTGCTACTTCAACAGTAAATAGCAGTCAAAATTTAAAAAACATTGACAAATAAATAAATAAATGCAAAGAATGCAGATGACCTCAGTACACCAGTTTCTCATCCTGGCATCGTTGTAATCCAAATCATTCGCTTGTGTTGGCAATTTCATATCATGATCTGAGAACCTCTGCTTGTGATGCAGGGGAAGAATTCCTAAACACACCGAATGCAAGCTCCTACACATAGAAAATCTGATGTAAAAAGATAATGTCATTACTAAGAAGGTTTTAAAGCCACCGGTCACAATAAAAACTGCCTGGCAAGTGGGAATGTGTTTAGTGAAAAGCGGCTAAAAAAAGAAAGTCACAGGGTAGACATGTACGCTGGCAAAAAATAGGATAATTTTGTTTCGGATTTTTCGTTATTTCGTTCTCTGGGGATTCGGGTCTGAAAGTCAATTCATTTCGGGATTCAGATTCGGAGAAATCCAAAATATTCTTTTATTTCAGAGGCATTAGATAATTATGAATGAATGTCCCCCTTAAAATCCCTTATCAGACCCTTCATACAAGCAGCAGCCTGGCAGAGCAGCACACTTACCCCTCCCCCCCCCCCCGCCTCCC
>NW_017307638.1:38860-40476 GCF_000935625.1 Nanorana parkeri
CCCGCATACCAGGCCACATATCCTCGACATGGGGAGGGTGCTTTACCGGGGGGGGGATCCCTTTGAAAAGCACCTTGAGGACAACATATCTGTAAAAAATAAATCAACGCCACTGGACTTGCTGTATTTTTTTGTAAGACGTTTCACTGGTCATCTGACTAGCTTTCTCAATGTCTAGTACAGTGTTTCATGACAGGCTTCAGGTAATACATTCGCATTGACCCTGTGGTGACTTTAGCTGCAGTATTTGCTGATTAGCACGAATGATTGGAGGTCTAATTTCACTTGTCTATAATTGCCTTTTTTTTTTTTTTAACCAGAAAACATCATCAATCAAAACAGAGTTTGGGAGCTTAAAAAGAATGATGTGTGATCTACTAAAATGACAATATTAGAGAAAAGTCTTAACTGTAGCTAATTTTACAACTTTCCTATAGCCACATTTTGTTTAATTTGCTGTTTTACTCTTGAGTAGATTTCCCAGAGATACATAGTAAGAAACCTCTCCAAAGTGAGAAGTACCCTCTTAGACATGCGTCCCAGAAATGGGTGACCCCCTTGGAATATTTCTCTTTATCTCCTGTTCCAGTTGCAACTGTAAACATTTTCATCTTTCTTTCTTTCTTTCTCTTTTTTCTTTCTTTTTAAAAATAATCACCAAGAGAAATACAGAGGTTGAATCTCCCCAGAGGGGACACAGATAGCAATAGAAATCTCTTACCACTCTATCCAAGTATTTTATACTTCAGGCTGGTCATGTGGCACCCAGGATCCTCTTTCTCTTCAGGTCTTCTCCTGGTGATGATGTAGAGAGCAGTGCTAACATAGTATTTGAGGTTGAATAAAGACATTAGTCCATCAAGTCCAACCTATTGTTGACGACTGTCACACTGATGTGATCACTATCTGCATCAATACCTTGTGAGTGCATCAATGTGATGTAAATGCAGGGCACCATGGTGACACCCCCAAGGTGCAGGTTGCACTTGTATCGTGCACTTACAATTTGTCCTCAGTCTTCCTGACCCTGGGAGTCCTTTAGCCCAGAATACTGAAGACATTCTGTGGCAGTGCAGAAGTAATTCAGGGGACAATGCTGGAAAGAAGATGTGTTTTGCTGGGCACTGGCAGAACTACCAGGGTTGCAGCGGCAGCATGAGTGACCAGGCCTTGGCTTTCTGCCACTTGGAGGGGGCAGGAAAGGCCATCTGTCAGCATTACTGACTGTTATGGCCAGTATAGTGCACCCCCCGCCCAACAACCCAGCCTTGCTTCCCAGGCTCCAATGCCCCTCCTGCAGGCCTGAAACCATCGGCACGTGTGTCGGCGGGAGGTGGGGAAGGAGACTGGTGAAAATCTGGTGAACATCTCCTCCCTGATGAATGGGGATGGAAGCGATGCTGATTGAACCACTTCCGGCTCCTCAGCTGGTATTCCACAGAAACTTGGTAAGAAGCTATTGGAGTGCAATCCACACTTCAATCGGTTCTTTGGAGTGGAAAGGTGACATTAAGGGTCTAATTGACCCCTAATGTCAACTTAAAGAGAACCTGTCATCTCTAATGTGCTATCACATATAATAATTATATACTATTAATATTAATTATTAATATACT
>NW_017307638.1:41307-41918 GCF_000935625.1 Nanorana parkeri
TAATATTATTATTATATTATTATTATAACTTAATTGCTAAAAAAATTTAAATAAACATAATTAAAAATAAAATAAAAATTGAATTCCCTCACCCCTGCGAGCATGCACATATTATTGTAGTAGCAAAATCCACCGCACTCCTACCCACTGTGTTTGCCTGATAAAGGGACAATTTTCGGTTCCGAAACTTTGCTTTTTGCACTGTGTCACCATCATTGCTTAGCATTCCAATAAAAGGCATTGTGCAAGTTGGACCTTGGAGTGTGGAGGACTTCTTTATATACTCACATAATAATGTACACACGTGCCATGTGCACCTACGTATGAAAACAACATTTTGCGGTACACATTTTATTAAAGAATATCTTTAAACTGATGACCTGAGCTTTTGAAGCATCGCTTATAGGCAATTTGGGGTACTGTATTTTGCCGCCATTTTACAGATGCACACAATTTTTAAACTGGGCATGTTGGCATCTATTTACTCATTATAACCTCATTTTTTATATTTTATTAAAAAATGGGGTATTATATTGTGTTTTTGGGCACTAAAATTAACCTAAGTGTATTTTTTTACTAAAATTACATAAACATTTGCAACTCCCAACATG
>NW_017307638.1:42018-63971 GCF_000935625.1 Nanorana parkeri
TATATAAATATATACATATATATATATAAATATATACATTTATATATAATTTTGGGGGGGGGTTAAGTAATTTTCAGGCCTAAAATTTGAATTATAACATGCGCAAAAAGCGCACAAAATGCTTTGGCGGCTAAAGGGTTAAAGAACGAGCACTATTTTCAAGATCCCTAAACATGCGCATGCAACCACTGCAACCCTGGTAGTTCCACCAGTGATGGGAGCATGCTTTACAGTAATTGCAGGATACATTTTGGTAAAAATAGGCTTAGATATGCCATCAACAGAAGTAATTTACAATGTAAAAGTATCAAATGCATGCTTTTTTAATGAAGGGTGGGCCCTTCATGGTTTCTTGTACTGGGGGCCTGAGGTTTCTAGTTACGCTTCTGCTGTTGGGAGGTGGTTGATTTTATGTCATGGAGTTGGGCTTTGTGTTACATATTTGATCAACCAGGTATGGTTGTATATGTGTAAGTGCAAGCATAAAGAAACATATTTTTCTGAAATGTTAAAAGGCTGTCAGAGGACAACTACTTCTACCATAGTCCAGTTAAACATAGTAGTAATATTATGTTTAATGAGTACTGAAAGGTGTATACTATTTTTAAGATTTATACTAGGTGCTTGTAGAAGTATAGGGCTTTAGTCTGGAAAATGCGACCATAAGCTAAAAGAGTAAATCATAGCACAATAATTTTACAAAACAGAATGGATAAAAGATAAAAAAACACACAAATGGTTTCTGTCTCGCTCTATATACATGTTTGTATATAAAAGTATATACATACTGAGGGGAATTGATCAAATCTGGAGCAGAGAAAAACTGGAGCAGCTGTGCATGGCAACCAATCAGCTTCTCTTTTTCATCTTCAATTCTTAACTGAAGAGAGAAGCTAATTGGTTGCCATGCACGGCTGCTCCAGTTTTTGTCTGCTCCAGTTTTGATAAATTCCCCTATCTGTATATTCACACATGCACATATACACCAATAGTAATTGACGTATCTTGACATTGAAATCAAAAAATGTACAGCTGCTGTGCCTTGACTGTGCTCATTCATGCTGATAATTTGCAATTTGTCTTCTGACAAATCCTTACATGTTCTTTCTTCCTTATTCCTAGACATTATACCTCAGGGCCCAAAATAAGGCTCCAAGAGAACTATGCAAAACATATTTTGTAGTTTTAATGGTAATTCTACATTCCTAAATGTAATGCACATTATATACTTTTCCAACAGCAAATATTTAGACTATAATGTGGTAAATCTTAGAGACACTTTAGAATGTAGGATTTCTAAAAAGTATTTTCTTCTCTAAAAGACACATGCATGCCTTTTTCAGGTTACTGAATCATGAAAAGACAAATATGTATACCTTGAAGTTAGCTTACCAGAGTAGTATTATTGACCTAAACTACCCAATCAGTTTTAGGGGAAGCTTTGACTTTTCTGAATTCCTTTAAATGTTTCTAGGGTGAAAATTATTCGTGGACATTTGTATCAATTACTTGAGCTACAGCATGACGAAAATGCTTGAATCTACTCAGCATTATGGTTTTCTTTTCCTTGATGACAGCTTTGGGTTGTACCTTACCCCCTTTAAGAATTGTAGGGCTTTTTGTCAAAACTAAGGTGTCTATTCATGAAGCTGCCGAAGGATCTAGCCGTAGCTTCGGCTGATCCTTCGGCTCGCTTCGACCCCAGGACCCCTTCGGTTCAGTAGAACTGAAGGGCTGCTGTACGGGTTATTCACTATAGTCCGTACAGCTCCCAAAGTCGGCCGAGCGGCTCAGTCGAGCCGAAGGCATATGTTTCGGCTCGACTGAGACGAGGTGAAAGCCGAAGCTGGCTGGACGGCCGGCCATTGGCCGGCTGACAGCCTGCTACTAACTGCTGGGCGGAGCCAGCCATCATCTCACAGCTGGCTCCGGCCACTTGCACAGACAGATCAGCATCCCTGGTTACCAGGTAACCAGGGACACTGATCTCCAGACAGCCCAACTCTCCCGGATGCTCTGGGAGTCTCCGGCTATTAGATAGCGGCTCCCGTCCGCTATCTAACCACAGTCAGGCTTCTATAGCTTTCTATATCCCCCACTGGAAGGACTTATTCCTGTTTCCTGTTGTTTCACCAAGACAGGAAGCGGGAAGAATGTCTCCAATGGACATCAATGGAAGCACTACAGTGATAAAGGGTTATAACTTCTATTAAGTATTTTTTGTTGTCTCTGTTGGCTTGGTTTTGGTACTGTTGTGTCGCTGGGAACAGAAGTGGGAGGAAATCTCCCCAACAGGGTCATAGACAGCAATACAAACCTGACCAATATTTTTAACATTCTTTAATGCCTAAATTTATTTTCTTGGATATTTTACTAAAATTCTTCAGTTTGCATTAAATTTAGACATTTAGAAATGCTACAAGGGAACCCTCACAGATAGAATAGAAGTTCCACATAGGCCATTCCTCTGGTGTGTGTTTCAACACATAACCTATACATACACTTCAATGTCTTCCTAAAGTCAGCAGATAAGTTGGTTCAAAACAGATAATATCATACTTGATAATCCTATACTATAGCTATTTAAACACATTGAATGGATATGGATATAGATGTTCTTGTACTAAGGTGTGGACAACAAAAGTGACAGGAATTTTTGTTTATTTCTGTTTCTGTATATTTTTTGTAATACTGCTCGTATCAGACCTATACTTGATTTGGAAAATAATAATAATTCACTAATAAAAATTACCTTGGGATATATTTAGAAATTCACATTGTATTAACCTCCTTAGCGATATTCTCGAGAATTTTTCTGTAACATAAGCGGTAACCCCCCGAGCCACACTCGGAAATACACATGGCGTCTCTTACCTTCTTCCTCGAGCCGCGTTGTGTCCTCCGGCCGATGCCGGCATCCGGGTTCCGTGCCTTGCGAGCATCCGCGTCGCAGGGGGCGGAACCAGCGGGAGATTTAAAAGTTTTAAAAAAAACAAAAAAATTGAACCAAAAAAGGAAACAAAAAAGAAAAAATCATACCGCCAGGGAGGTTAAAGCTGCAGACAAAACTTAGCATGGTAATAAATACATTTAGACTAAGTGCCTCAGTCATTTGTTGACAGTGGAAAGAAATTCTTTGTTTTTGTTATACAGAGACTGATTTATGGATAAAGAAATGTGCTAGTAAAACCACAAAAATGTGCTTAAAATATGTATTATTCAAATGTACTACAAACAATGTATTTAGGTGAAAGCTATGAAGATTGAAAAGGTTTAAGGTTCACTGGAACTTAAACCTTTGAAAAGTGCTAGTCGCCTGGCTTGCATGCTGATCCAATGGCTTCAATACTTAAAATGGTCAGCCATAACATTATGACCACCCATCTAATTTTGAGTAGGTTCACCTTTTGCTACCAAAACAGCCCTGGCCCATTGAGACATGATCTCCATTGGACCTCTGAAAGAGTATGCTGTGGTATGTGGCTCCATGCCGTCAGTAGCAGATCCTGCTAGTCCTATGTTAAATAAGTAGGGAGGTGGGGCCTCCATTGATCAGATTTGTTTTTTTCATCACATCCTAGAGATGCTCGATTGGATTGAGATCTGAAGAATTTGGGGGCCAAGTCAACACCTTGAACTTGTTGTTATGTTCCTCAGACCATTTTTGCAGTGTGGCAGGCCACATTATCCTGCTGAAAGAGACCACTGCCATCAGGTAATACAGTTCCCAGTAAGTGGTGTACTTGGTCAGCCACAATGTTTAGGTAGGTGGTACATGTCAAAGTAACATCCACATGAATGGCAGGACCCAAGGTTTCCCAGCATAATTTTTCCCAATGTATCACACTGTGTCCGCTGGCTTGCCTTCTCCCTATAGTACATCCTGGTGGCATCTCTTCCCAGGTAGAAGAGATGGCACACACCTATCTACATGATTTAATATGAAACATGATTCATCAGACCAGACCACTTTCTTCCATTGCTCCATTGTCCAGTTCTGATGCTCTCATTCCCATTGTAGGTGCTTTAAGCGGTGGACACTGGTCAGCATGAGCACCTTGACCAGTCTGTGGCTACACAGCCCCATATGCAACAAACTGCAATGCACACTACGTTCAGACACCTTTCTATCAGAACCAGCATTACCTTTTTCAGCAATTTGCGCTACAGTATCTCTTCTATTGGATTGGACTACATGGCCAGCCTTCGCTTGAAACGTGTATCAACTACCCATGACCCTGTTGCCAGTTTGCTGGTTTTCTTTTCTTGGACCACCTTTGGTAGGTCTGGACCACTACAAACCAAGAACATTCCACAAGAACTACAGTTTTGGAGTTGTTCTGACCCAGTCGTCTAGCCATTACAATTTGGCCCTTGTCAAAGTTGCTCAAATCCTTACGCTTGATCATTTTTTCTACTTCAAACACATCAACTTCAGGGACAAAATTGTCACTTGCTACCTAATATATCTCACCCACGTCCAGGTGCCATTGTAATGAGATGATCAATTTTATTCACTTCACCTCTCAGTGATCATAATGGTATGGCTGATCAGCGTAAATAAATATATATATTTTAGGGATGCACCAAAATCTCAGCTGCCGAAACACATCAGCTAAAAATGGTACTTTAGGTCAAAGTACCAGCTTTCAGCCGAAGTTGCGGTGCATCTGTGATTTCTCTCCTCCTTGCTGGGCGTTGCTCTGTGTCCCCTCTGACACAGAGCAGCATCCAGCGGGGAGAAGAGAAACTATCAGTAGGCCGAGTGGGGCAGGCAGGAGAGTGCTGTGAGCAGCGTGTCACAGGAAGCTGAGCTCTCCTCCCGCACCACCCCGCTCAGCCTCCAGTGACAGATCAAGATGGAGAGCGGTGTAGGGGGGGGGTAGAGACAGCTCTGAGCTGTCACAGAAGGCAGAGACCGAGCTCTTCTCCTACACCACCAGCTCAGCCACCTGTGACAGAGAGTCAGGATGGAGAGAGGTTACAAGTAGTCAGCTATCAGCTGATCACTGACTGCTTGGAAATAATTGAGGACATAGTATGTTTACTTTGTCCCAAATTATGAATGCACTGGAAGTGCTCTACATCACTTCATGTTGATTCATTATTGTGGGCATGGTAAGCATACTTTCTCCACAGTTTACTAATAGAGAAAAGAGATTGAGGACACAGAGTCCTCAATCTCTTTTTCTGATAACGTTACATTATAGTAGCTATTTCTTAAAGCAAATGCAAATGAAATATATTAGGGCATATCATGTTACCTCTAGAGAGATCTGCACAGCATTATTAATATCCCATCTAGTAAACTGTGGTGCTTTTTAGGACCCGCTTGCTGTATTAGCCTTCTTATATCATAATCCAACTGCTCTCTTTAACTGCAATTTTTAACAGATATTCTAGGCTCTAAATGTTTTTTTTCTCCATGAGTAAAAGCTTCAAAATCAAACAGAGTTCCTTTACAGGCTGCAGAGCATAGTGGGAAAGCCTCTTTTCTAGTGATTGCTATAAAGCAGGCCAAAGATGTGTCAAGTTCAATTACCATCAATAAGGAACATCTGTATTTGGGCACCCAAGTTACTTAATGCAAACATTTCATAATTATATAGTATAGCACACACACTGCATTATGAGATGTGGTATCCCGAAGTGAATGATATTCGCATTTTTCAGATCAGTCAGCAGTCTTGGTCTGTACTTGGCTCGGTTTGCTGTCTCGCCATCACAACCTTTCTTTATAATATTGAATTAAGTACAATCCACATTTTTCTCTTATCTGTGAAATCTTGCGGTTGTGGCAAAACTTTTTTTTTTTTAAATGAAAGATTCAAGTGCACACATCAAGTTTTTTTTCCTTGTCTTTAAGACATCTGTTTTTTTTTCCAATCAGCTCCAGTTAAAGAAAGCAAACTTTTGTCAGCGGACACTAGAATTTAAATGTCGCATAAGGAGTGATCACTTTAGTAATAACACCAGCCCCTATGGAGCTGATTTACAAAGGAGTATGTTTCACACTAGCTGGTGTTCACTTGAAGTGCTCAATCAGATTCAGGGGGATTTTTTTCACATGTCTTTGCTTATGATTGGGTAATACTAGTGAGGCTGGGATAAAGAAAATATTCCTTTAGGAAATCACCCCTCTAAATATACTAACATTTCGCATTGTATTGAAAATGATGACTGATATGACTATAACATAATCTTTTGCCGGGTTTAAACACAAATGTTTAAAACTCGAGATTTACATTTTTCTTATTGCATACATGTCATGTATTTTCTAACATTTCCAAATATTGTATTACATTCTATATTCATAATCAATGTTTAAACCTTTAACCTTTTTTTTTTTCTTTCAATTATTGGTATTAGTACAAAATCTGAATTGTTTGTTAATATGTTATAGTTTTATATTTTTCTGACAAATTTTACAGCTCCTTACAAGTAGAGATCATTTATATTAGGCCTTGCCAATATAGGAGTTTACAGTGCAATGTCCCTACAACAGTTACATGAGTGTCTACACACACACATTAGAATTTGCTAAAATACATTTCCTACATATTTTGAATAAAGGAGCATTTTGTGATCCATTGTACATGTTTAAGGTAAAGCAATAGACAATGCTTTTTAAACTGAATTAATCAAATTTAATTAATTAATTAATTTAATTGATTACATTGTATTTAATCAAACACTGTTTACCTGGTGATCCTTTAGAAACTGGTATACATGCATATGCCTCTTAATTTTAAGAATGATCAGTTAATCCTACAAATGAAACTACGAGGCCCATTCACTACTTTAGTCATTATCACACGAGCCTGTTTTAATGTCTCTCAGTTAGGATCAGGAGATATTTCTACTTTTAAAAAAATTCTAAATGTAATTAGGTATTTTTAGTAGACACCAAACGTGTAAAACATGTTTTCTTTAGGAAATTAGACTTATTTTTTGTTATATTTTCAAATAATGAGGCTTGTAGTATAGATGATTTTAAACATTTAATACAATACAAGAACATTTAGTGCAAATGATGTGCATTTATCATAGATGAAAGTCATTCATATTTTGTAAATAATATATAATCAGTTTAGGCAGGGGGTGCTCAGAGGCAACATTGTATCCTTTTCTAATTCTATGTTCTGAACAGTTATTTGGATTGATTTATTGCAAAGTGAATTTTCTCTTCGCAAAGTGATTTTTCCCCCTTAGCTTAGAAGATGAGGTAAAGCAAGAAGAACATTAAATTTGCAAATTAATATGTGAAAGAAAAATAAGAATGAAACAGTCCCTGATAAGGTTATTGGGCTTGTAAGAGTGCTGGTCAATTTTGTAAGATCACATATGTGGGAGTCCCACAGATTGAAGCTACTGATGTACTATGTGGATAATGGAAGTCAGAGAGTTATCCATTGTTTTTCTACACTCAGGTAAACCATTACTTACTCTTGGATCATCTGCTTTCATTCTATCTTATATTGTGCTTTTGGGGGAAAAATATGCGAAAGAGGAAGGATCCTATCCAACAGTTAAGTCCTCCTCATTAAAACAGAGGTCTTATCTGATATTACCAACCAGTTATCTTGTTTTGTCTCAGTTTCAGCCTAGAGCATACAAGGTAATGCTGAAAGACAGGATCTATCTCATGGGAGCAATCTGAGCATGCTTGGGATAAGCTTCACAGACAATCAAAAAACACCTTCAGTTAGGGATCCTGGCAGGTATTAGCATATATATAGGCTCTCAGAACACTCTGTACTAGACAAAATGTATATTTTATTGTATTGCTTATTAATTTATGTTCAGTAGAGATTTGATTTTAAAGGAAACGTAATCAGTGTCCATTCAGTGCAATGCAACAGGTTTCCTTTAATCCTCACATCCCTAGCAGCATATACTTACCTTTCCTTTGCTCCCCCACCTCTCTTTTCTGTTCCAGGAGCTGAAATAAATACCTGGTACCTACTGGGATTAGAGGAGCATGTGATTTCTGTCCATGGTTTATAGTCCTGTTTAACGTAGGTTTGGTGACACATAGCTTACACAAGGCTGTTCTTTCACTGCCAGGGGTTGAACAGTGCATAGAATGGGCAAATGGAAGGTAAGTATAAGCATCTGTTGAAGTCTAGATTTAAACAAACTTGTTTCTTTGCCCTGCATTGGAAGCGCAGATTCCAAAATGCAGACAGTTAATGCTTTTTACAGGGTATAATGGCATATCCCAGCCCACCCTCACATAAAGCTTTGATTGCTAACAGCAATGTACTAAAGTAAAAACAAAAAGCAGAAAATACAGTTGTGGATGAACAATGCTAAATAACATCCTCCTAATGTTGCATATACCATATATTCAGCAGGTGAACTGGTAGGCATTTTGAGCCTATCTTTAAAGCACATATTTACTTTACGTTTGTGACTTGTTCTCATAATATTGGATTTGAAAAGCTTATATGGCCACACATGGGTTTTGCTGATCATTTTCAACAGTTTTCAAAAACTGTATCAAGTAAACCTACTAAAACTTGTTTTTAATATGAATAGAGGTTCTCATACCTGTCTAAAGGTTGTTGATTTAACCAATCAGAATCTTATTGCACATATGAACTCATCTTTTTAAGTTTATGTAATAATCCTACATGCATAATTAAATACGTGTAATATGAATGTCATCTGGCTATAGGAGAATATAGCAGTCGTTTAAAAATGCTGCAGAATATCCAGACCGTGGAAGGAGCCGTTGCAAACAGGCAAACGCTATGGGGTTGATTTACTAACCTTACAAACACGCCACGAACAAGTATACACCTCTGATTCTATTGGTGGGATCTAGACACCTTTGTAGTGTGTACACACCCTGCTGGTGTGTTGTGCAAAGCCCTGCATGAATTGCAAGGTGATGTTGTGTAAATTAGCTCTACATTGTGTTGCTTGCGTTGATGAATGCAGGAATGTAAATGCATGAGCTAACCATTTTTGTCTAAACTGTGAAGCAGCATTATATATGCATCATGTGCATGATTTTTCCATATATGGCATTAGTGGAAATATGCTTTTAGAGACTTTTTGGTTGATAAATACGTTTTGCTGTGTAAAAATCACACGCACCTAGTGCGTGTGTTTAGGTTAGTAAATCACCCCCTATGTGTCATTGTATAACATTATTTAATTTGTACATTTGTATTGTTGCTTACTGTAGTTGGCCTAATATTTGTACTGAAAATGTTTTAGGGTCCTTTCACACTTTTCCATTTTTGTGTGTTTCATTATTGTGCTTTGTGTCACATATTGACATGTGTTGCATTAACATAGTCCATTCTTTTTTTAAGGTCTGCAATGCACTGGAATGGATAGAAAAGTACATGTAGCATTTTTTTTTAATGCAGTGCACCAAAATGCAGGGTTGGTGTGCCCTGGGAAGTGCTGCAAAGCATGTGTGTTGAAGCTGCATTGCCTTAGTGCATTGGGGTGCCATTCAAAATTACATACATTGATATGCATTGTGTGTTACCACAATGCACCACAGCACAATCATGTGATTCGTCCCTTAAACTAGAACTTCTGACAAAACTTTTTTTGCAGATAAAAATGGTAAAAGTTAGAAACTCTTTTTACTTTTTTGTTCATATTTGGCAATGAAAGCTGTCATTGTGGTAGAAAGTTAACAGTAATCTCTTCATCTGGGCAGAAATTTAAACTAAAAATGTTCTAAAAAGTTTTACATCTCCCCATAGACAGCTACATTTTATGATGTTTAACTGTTTTTAAAGCTTAAACACCAGTGCAATTAAATCAGACAAGTTCTTTGTATATTAGGAATCATGTGTTCCAAATCCTGGTATTTTGCATATTTTTTGCCATTTGTATGAAGGTCTATAAGCATGTGTTTGTATGTACAATATACAGGAATGTTTATGTGTGTGATGGTACCTCTGGAAGCCTTAGACTACTGTAATGTAATTAGTCAGCATTTTAATTTAAATTAAGCAATCCCATGTTGCAACAACAGAATAGCAACCAAGAAGTGGAACCCTAGTGAAATGAGGAATTGCGGCTGCAAATTGCGAGTTAATTAATCATTGATACTGATCAATTGACATTGGTTTTCTTATCTCCTCTGTAAATGTATCACTATGTGGTCTATTCACAAAGCTGCCGAAGGATCTAGCCGTAGCTTCGGCCGATCCTTCGGCTAGCTTCGGCCCCAGGACCCCTTGGGTTCAGGAGAACTGAAGGGGTATTCACAATAGCCCGTACAGCTCCCGAACGTGGCCGAGCGGCTAAGTCGAGCCGAACGCATATGCATCGGCTCGGCTGAGCCGCGCTGAAAGCCGAAGCTGGTCGAGCGGCTGTCCATTGGCCGGCCGACAGCCTGCTTCTGACAGCTGGGCGGAGCCAGCCTTTGTGTTTGTGTGGGTTTTATCTGTGTTTCATGTGCCTGTAAATTTCCATCAATATACAAGTATAATGGTAGATCAGTTAGCTTCTGACCAAATTTGCCTTAAAGCTTTCATACAGTTAAGCTAAGCATGTATGAAAAGTAGGGATAGATAATAAACCAGCACTCGCAAGGGGATCCATCCATCCAATACTTTATTTGCAAAAAGGCATAAAAGTAGCAAACAAACAAATGCTTTTATGTTTCAGCCCCCAAAACTGGGCCTTAGTGGTAGCCTTATGAAAAGTAGGGACATTAGACTGTACACCAACTCTATGGGGTTGATTTACTAACCTTATAAGCACACCACGAACATGTATACACCTCTGTAGTGTGTTCCCTCCCAGCATGATCTATGGGTGGAATCTAAACACCTTTGTAGTGTGTACACACCCAGCAGGTGTGTTGTGCAAAGCCTTGCATGAATTGCAAGGTGATGTTGTGTAAATTAGCTCTATGTTGTGTTGCTTGCGTTGATGAATGCAGGAATGTAAATGCATGAGCTAACCATTTTTGTCTAAACTGTGAAGCAGCATTATATATGCATCATGTGCATGATTTTTCCATATATGGCATTAGTGGAAATATGCTTTTAGAGACTTTTTGGTTGATAAATACGTTTTGCTGTGTGAAAATCACACGCACCTGGTGCGTACGTGTGTTTAGGTTAGTAAATCACCCCCTATGTCTTGGGGAAAGGACTGCTATAAATAATTCTATGTATTCTGTAAAGTGCTAAATATGTTGGTGCTATATGCCTACAGGAATCATATACTGTGTAAAGTTTTGCAATAGCTGAATGGCATTTTGTTATTTTATTATTTAAGGTTTTGATTACTATATTTCTGGATTGTTAACGGAGTCACTAATTTTTGCCCATTTATTTTAATATAAATACATGTTTTTATTCTGGTTACAGATGAATGTGATAGGAACAGGATAACTACTGTAACCAGCAGTATGAAGTTTGGTTTATAAATAAAATTCAATCTAAGAATTCTGACTTCCTCTTGCTATCAACTCAGAATGACAGCTACAGCTTGGTAGTCATAATTTTTGGTAAATGTTTGGTAATCAAGGCATGATTTAAGAGCAGACAAGAGAACAGATCTAACTCAAGATGAAGTCATTTAAAAATTATGTTTTTAATAGCTAATTAAATTGGAAACCTCTGCAACCATCGTGTGTCTGTGAAGTTATAATGTTATCTAGTAACAATTTCAACCCACAGAAGTAGTCCACTCCTTTATGCTAATTATTTTTGATTAAACTTTAGCTAATTAATCAGAATAACTATTTACACTCAGATGATTATATTCCAAAGTAAATATTTAGGAACATTGTTTGTTTTTTTTAAATAAATGTATTATTATTAATAATAATAATAATGTTATTAATGTTTTAATGCAATTTAATCATCTTTTTTTCAGTAGTTATGTTAGACAATTCTTAAAAAAATGTGTTTCTCATCTCTAAATTATTAACCATTATAGGCATATTTAGTGTGTATGTTAACTTTTTTGTGATAATAAAATACTACAGTACAGAAGAAAATTGAGAACAGTATACTGCATGCTTTGCACAAGTTCTTTAAATGTTTAACTTCGTTTAAGAAATCATTGTTCATTGTTCCTTCTTATAAAGCCAAGCAAACATGGTTCAATCAAAAATATATATGTTTAAATAAAAAAAAAATCACTGTGCCAGCAATGTTTCCATTTCAGGATGGCATTTTCTTTTTTTTTTTTGCTAAACTTAAAATATGTATTCATTTAGAACAGCATAAAACTTATTATTAAATTTTACTTTATTTTATAAAAAATATTATGTTATATGATGTAAATAATGAGTTTGTTAAACATTTTATAAAATGTTGGCTTTTTTAAAAAATTTAAACATATGATCATAAAATGCATCGGTCTTTTCTTCAGATGTCTGAATCTTAAAGTAATGTATTATAGTAGATTGTATAAAATTAAATTTAGCTGAAACATTCAGCCCTCCACAGTCTCCAACTCCCATGTGAAAAGCGAGAGCCTTTTCAATTTGGAACATTGCAGGGTTTTTATAAGTGCACAGGGTACATTGTTTTAATTTGTTTACTAAGGACATGGAATGCTTTTAGCTCCACTAGTAATTTGCAGATTTATGTAAGCAATGTACTCTATTAGAAACATGCCTAGTTACCTTAAACTGCGTTGCTTTAAAAAACAAGCCATTAAAGATGTGGGATTCAAATGTTTCACTCTAAATCAAGGTTAATTAAGTTGATGTTTTAATACTCTGTAAGTTGATTGTGGTTAAATTATTATGAAATTATGTTTTTAACACTATCAAGTTCTTTTATGTTTAATTTAGGTTGAAGCAATTTGAAAGCATGTGGATGATTTAAAACATGTCCTAAGAAATTGAATCACAGACCAGATTTTTTTGTTATATGAGACTTTTCACTTTAATTTGAGTAGTTTGAATTTTTATTATAATAAAATGAATTTACAAATGTTTTTCTTGTTTAATTGTTTTTGTATTTTGCCAAACAAACATTTTACTTTCAAGAAGCTAAATGATTAAAGCCTACTAACTGCAGAATGTAAAAAAAAAATTAAAATTAATAGATTAACCTCCCTGGCGGTATTCCCGAGTGTGGCTCAGGGTTAATTTTCAGTACCAAGAGCGGTAACCCCGAGCCACACTCGGGATTGCACAAAAGTGTCACTTACCTTGTCCCTGCGAGCCCGCGGTGTCCTCTGCTGTGTTCGCCCGGCTGATGCCGGCATTCGGCTTTCAGTTTCGTTTTCGGGCGTCACAGCGGGGGGGCGGAGCTGGTGGGAAATTCAAAGTGCAAACATGACATTTACACACAATACACACAATACAATGTAATCTGCTATAATTACATATATTTATCAAACTATTTCACTTCAATTTTGTCCCTAGAGCTTTGTCTAATGCCCTGCCTGCACTTTTACTGTACTCTATTGACTGTGTTATGGATCAGGCAGCGCCCCCAGAATTCCAATTTACTGGACCATTTAAAAAATAAAATAATATAATTTAGTTACATGTGTATATAATATAAACACAAATCACACACACACATGCACACATGCATGCACACACACACACACACACACAAACCTGGGGCTGATTTGCTAAAGGATTTGATAATGTTTACAAAAATGTTTGTGGATATTGACTTTAATTATCTAGTCATGCAGATTAAATAAATACATACAGAAACAAACAGGGATCTTCTTTTCACAAGATTGTATAACTGAAGTGCATCTTCATGCATTTTATTGTGTGAAAATGTTTAATTCTTTTAGTAAATCAGTCTTTTATCTATTATTTTTCCCCCATATGTAAATCACAAACTACACTGAAAGACAAAACTGTTATTTGCTATCTTATTATACATTATGCATCGATTAAAGCCTAAATCCAAACAAAATGTTTTATTTTAGTTTGGGATAGAGTGGAGAAGAGTTGAAGTTACTGTTTGTGACCTCATTGTGTAGATTTATTAAAGTCAATTAGGTTGAGCTATTGCTAGTGCTCCCCTCTTTGCAGGGGAATTTTCCCTTAGCTAAGTGAACATGATGAAACTTCACTTTGTAAAAAGAAGCCAATCATGTACAAGGATAATTTAAAAAGTTTAGTAAATTTAGTAAATCAACCCCTCAGTTAGGAGCTTCTGTCAGTCTATGATCTGCAGCTTCCACCCTCCCACTGTACTAGCACGACTGCAACCATCACCAGGTGCAACTGAGTTCACACTGCCTCCTCTCAGCTCATTGGCCAACGCTAAGGCTAACACACTATTTAAGCACACTGGGGATGTGATAGATGTTCTACACTGGTGTTCTCATTTCTTGCACCTGTCTGTTTGACCCAACCTCTGCTTGTTACTGACCATGCTTTTGGGATGGCCATGTGACCCGACCTATGTTGGTTACTGACCAAACTGTCCGGACTGTCTTCAGCATGCCTGTCATCAGCCCAAGTGTGGCTGCCCTGCCTGTCTTCAATCTGCCTGTCATTCTCCCACTTGTCTTTAGCCTCCCTGCTGACAATCTGACTGCACACAGCTTGTTACTGATGCTTGTAGTGCCACAGCTTTCTGACACTCCTCCAGGATTGGCTCAGGTTACACCGGCTATTAGGCAAACTGAAGCTTTAACACTACAGCTGACTTTACTCTGCCCACAGATGGCATTTGACTTTCTGTTCTTATCTTTACCTTTTTCACTTCTGGTTTCTGTACAGGAAATGGGGGTGCACCAGTCTTGGAGACAGGAAGGCATTGAGAGATATAAAAACATTTTCAACTGTTCGAACTCTTCCTCACACTGCTAAATACGTATTTTTGTTCTTGTCTTTGTCCCTGTTGGAGAAAGAGATTTCGCATCACTTCCTGTCCTAATGTGCAGCTGAAATCTCCCCAGTAGAAACACAGATGTAAATAAAAACTTGGCAGAGGCTCTAATTCCTCCAACCAAGGTCAAGTTGGCTAGAATTGTTGGTTACTGACCAAACTGTCCGGACTGTCTTCAGCATGCCTGTCATCAGCCCAAGTGTGGCTGCCCTGCCTGTCTTCAATCTGCCTGTCATTCTCCCACTTGTCTTTAGCCTCCCTGCTGACAATCTGACTGCACACAGCTTGTTACTGATGCTTGTAGTGCCACAGCTTTCTGACACTCCTCCAGGTTCTCATTGCTTATTGCTCTCATTGCGACATTTGCAGCGATATGTAACACAAGCAGCATAATTGGAGCAATCATTGTTTTCACGTCTAGGCGCATCTAACGCATTTTTGCGCATCTATGTGGGGGACTTTAAAACATTTTTGTGGGTTTTTTTTGTTTTGTGCGTGTTTGTTTTTTTAAAACTTTTTTTACACTTAAATTTATTGTTATCACATAGGGTGCTAATAAGTACCCTATGTAATAACAAATTACAGTTACAGGTCTTCTTTATGGAGACATCAGGGGTCTCTAAGACCCCTAATGTCACCTAGGGACCCCCAGAGAAGCTGAAACACAGATCTGCTTCATCAACTTCTCTCCGGTTTCTGTACCAGAGAGTGACAGAGGAATGCAGAAGTGATGTAATATACATCACTTCCTGCATTCAGAGACAGGGAGGAGAGCGAAGGAGGTCGGGTACTGATCACCCTCTGTTCTCAGTGCACAGAGCCACATCGTCCGGGATGGATGGATGCCCGGGATTGCGATGGGGACAGCGACGGCGACCAGAGGTAAGAAGGGGGGCGGACACCTACACTTCCATCATACAAGCGATCGGGCGTCTTCACAGACGCCAGACCACTTGTATGTAAACGGCCATCGATGGCCGTTTAAAATCCAGGCGCTTTCCTGCTTGTGCACGCCAGGGGACGTCTAAAGACGCCCACCCGCATCCAGTAGACTCCCGTCCGGCCGTCTTTCAACGATCGGCGGACAGGAGGTGGTTAAACACACAAGTTTTTTTTCTTTTTGCTGTCTTTTTTTAGTTGGGGAGATTTTCCTCCACAACAGGAAGTGAGAGGAAATACCCTATTACATAGCTGTCAGTTAACTGCTTCCCGGCCGGCCGTTGTACATATACGGCCGGCCGGGAGCTTCCTGGACATAACAGGCTGTGCGGCGTGCGCGAGCGCGAAATGCCGTCAATTTAAAAACAGGCAGCGATGCCCGTTAACATACAAGCGATCCGCCGGCTATATAGAGCCAGCAGATCGCTTGTATAAGCTGCCAGCCTGTGCCCCCCTCTCCCTCTGCGTTGTCACGCTGGTCCCGGGCTCAGCTGTGTCCGGTGCGAGCCCGGGTCCGGCAGAGTGCTTCTCTGACAGAGGATCAGAGTGAGATCAGTACACGAGCTCCCTCCGGGTCCCCTCTCCGGTGTCAGAATGCAGAAGTGATGTATATTACATCACTTCGGTATTCTCGTGTCACTCTCCAGCTTCAGACGCTGGAGAGAAGCCCCCTATCTGATAGCAATAAAGTTAAGTGGAAAAAAAATGAGGAAAAAAAAATTAAAGTTTCCCACAAAAAAAGTTACACATCAATAAGAGTAAAAAAAACATTTTTTTTTTAAAGTTCCCACCCATACATACACGCATGCAAACATGCGTCAGGGGCGCATGCCTGTGAAAACGACGATAGCGCCCATTACACCGCACATGTTACATATCGCAGCGAACATCACAGTGAGAGCAATCATTCTAGGGCCATCAATCACTGATAACACTAAACTGATGAGCGGCAAAAGCTTTTAATGCGTCGCCTAAGGTCAATTTTGAGTATGGTAGTTTTTTGCCATTTCGCAGGTGCGCGCAATTTTTAAGAATGACATGTTTGGTGTCTATTTAACCGACGTGACCCCGTCTTATATATTTCACCAAAATAATTGGGTAATAATAATTGTTTCCTAACATAATGTAAAAAAAAAGAACATTTCAAAATTTTCAGGAATTTTCCCAAAATATAGTAAAAAATAAAAACCCCAGTGGTGAATAAATACCACCAAAAGAAATATCTATCTGTCCCCAAAAAATGGTATAAAATTAATTTCAGTATAGCGTTGCATGACGGAATAAATGTCAGTCAAAGTACTGCAGCGCTGAATAATGAAAAATGGCCTGGCCAGCAAGGGGGTCTAAACACCTGGTCAGCAAGTGGTTAAACAAGTGTCCTATTGGAAGATTTCCCTTAAACTCCTTTTCCAGTGACCACTATAAAATTTGGGATTTCTCATAATTTTCGGTTCTAGTGACAAGGGGGGACACAGACAGCAATAAAAATGTTTTAACGCTTCCACACTCTATCCACAATGGAAAAGGTTGTTTTGATTTTAGTTATATTTTAAGATTTTTAGATGTGTTAAAACCATCCCAATTGGGCTAAGCTGCAACAAAAATGACCATTTAAAAAAGCACTTATTAATCACCTAATAGTGATTGTGGGATTATTTTCCATAACACACATAAACAATTTCAGCAAGTTCAGGTTCAGGAATTACAGACATTTTGGAGCATGGTCTACCATAATGCAGCATGACAGTTATTCTGCAATTTTATAAATGTTTAAATAATAAAGTATAAATTAATAAAATAATATGATATATTAAAAAACTTTAAAAAAAATAATATCAATAAATAAACTTTGCAATAGTTATTGTAAATATGTGTTTATGGGAAAATACACTATACTTTCCCCTTAAAAATAAAAAAATAAGCATTTAACTATTTAATTTCTATTCACTGGGAACCAGCAATGAAAAATCAGTAAGTATTCTAATGTACTTCAAAAACATTTTTATTTGATTTCTTTATAATCCCCTTCCGCCACCGGCACAGACCACCTCCCTCTCTGATTTCTGCATCACCAATCACTGTCAAACTTACATGGTAAGTTGAAATATAATTGGTGGCTGTGAGAGATATTTTAGCACAGTCATTTTTAAAATTAGGCTTGCTGTATGTGACAGACAGCAGGGGTGTGTTCTAGCATTAAAAGCAGGTATATTCAGAGCCACCAGATTATCAGGGAACTGTACTGGTTGGACTGGTGCGGTGCAGGAATACATGGATGACAAACTAAAGAACTGAGTAAGCGTGCTGTCCTCCCCATATGCATCTTATGGCTCCATTTTCAGTTTTGCACGATGTGTATCTTGAATGTGTGGTACAATAATTTGTTCACTATGTAGAAATGGTCTGATATCTGCTTTGTAGTGTCTTACAATGGCTGTTCTTTACTGGTCATTCTCATAACTAGTGATGAGCCGAACACCCCCCTGTTCGGTACGAATTCGAACTTTCGAAGATGGAAAAAGTTTGAATTCGAACTCGAACTCAATGCAAGTCTATGGGGGTAGAACTTTGAAAATCAATTGACCCTATTTTGAAGGCTTATTTGCAAGTGAATGGCCATGAAACATGTATGGGGATTTGGGTACTGCCCTGGGGGACATGAATCGCCCCTGGAAAACCACCCTGTCCCTGTGCTGATGGGGGCATGAGCCTCTTCCCTACAAGCCCTGGGGGCTTGTTCACATCAGGGTACCCCTTAGGGGCACCCATATGCCGCCCCCCCCCCCCTATACCCATTCTTTAAAGGGTTAAATAACGTTGTAAAAAAGAGGAAGTTTTAGACAAGTCTTTTATTTTTAAATGGATCTACCGATGTAATTCAGCAACAATCACGACGTCCAGCGTTGTCCACGACGACGATGAATCAATGAAATAAAAAAATAAAAAATAAATAGAAATAATAATTTTAAAAAAAGATGACAGCCATCCTGTCCATTTGCGACAAACACCCGTCGTGGAATGGCATATTGACAGATGCCGGCACCCTATAAACAATTGGGCGGAGCTAGCAGTGACAGCTTGCTCCCCCCAACGGTTTACAGTTGTAGCAGGTGAGCCATGATTGGGCAAAGTTATCATGACATCATGACAATTGTATTTCAGTTATTTTAATTGTAGAGGCTCAGCAACACATGTAATGTTATCTAACTAGGGTTGTGCACCCCTCCAGGCTGACATCCACCCATCAAGACAGTTTGATGTTTGCATAACTCCTCCCAAAACCAAGCCCACTGCTTGCAGCAGGGCTGAGGGCTTTTGAGAGGAGTACTGGGGCAGGGTATGCTGTTTTTAAGAAGGTACAATACCCTGTTGGCCCTGCTCATCAGCCATGATCTGCCAGCATTGTATAGAGAAACACAAAGACCAAGTATTGACATCACTGGGTCTAAAATAAGGTATGAATTAAAAATGTTAAGGTTTATTTAAAAAAAATATATTTGCATGTTGATGAGGGGGAAAAGAAGGAGAGCAGGAAAGTCAACATATAGGCAGATTAAACTTCAGTTTTGAGTATTTCAATACTCAACATATATGATCATTGAAAAACACTATATTTTTTCTTTAAGTTAACTTTGATCTTCTTACTTCCATTCATTGATGTCGTTAGTACACAACACATCAGTTGTAAATCTGCAAATAGGATGAATTTCAGGAAATCAGCAGGAGAGCTTCTCACACAGAGCTCTGGCATCCATACAGCGATGCCAAGACAAGTGAAAAAGAACAAAGTCGGTGTATGTGGAAAAGGGCCAAAATGAAACTTACCACAGCAGGTGAAGTGGAAAGATAGCAAGGGAATGGCAGCAATTGAAGACAAAAGTCAAATGATTTACTATCCTCTTTGTCAACCCGATGCAGCCTTCATATAAGATATTGAATCACAAGGAATACTATAAGCATTTTCAAGATAACCGACACCATTGGTCATTAATAACGTATATACTAGTCATTCTTTTTTAATTTTGCATTCCCCTTTACCTTTAAAATTACCTCTCAAAGTAAAACTGATATTCAATCAAGTTACTAAATTCTTGAATGGAATTTGCACATGTATTCAAAAATTCACAATTTACTAAAATCTGTATTTGCCTATAAAATCATTATTTAATTTTGAAACCTTCACTAAGAGAAACATTGAGAATATGTTAATGGTTGCTAGATGCAGTCTATGTTCTATTATCTGGATTTAATTTTTCTTTTCTTTTTGATCTCACAAAAAAGGCCATTCATACACATCCACACAGGTTCACTTGTATACCTTCCTGGATATTGGTGCCATCAGTAACTTTGTGGATCTTTCACTGTCTCAGCTTCTTCAGATTCCACCTCTCCTGGTGAAGTCTCCATAGTTGATATTGACAACTCCCTGGTGTCATCTGGTCCAGTTACCCAAACTATCCCACACCTCACCCTAAACACTGCAGCTTTGCATCAAGAAAAACATTATTTTACATCATCTTGTGCTTCACAATCCTCAGATCAACTGGTCAGATATTCTGGTCCCTGGTAAACTCCTCTTGTGATCCAAGTCCTGCTTCAAAACATGCCTGCAGCAGCACACCCTTGTCACTTTTGTGAGCACCACCACTCTCCCTGCTTGTTATTCTGACTTTGAGCTTGTGAGAAAGCTGCTAGTGTTTACCTTATGATTATGTTACAAGCCTTCTGCTCTCTACTGGGAATTTCTGTTTCCCATTTTCTGCCTATATCCCTCAGTCTAATAAAAAAAATGAAAGGACCATTCAGTCCCCGGAGTTTTTTCTTTGGTGCTTTGTGTCGTATAACCTACTAGACTGGGCATCCTTTTTGTTTTGGGCTGAATTTGCTTATAATAGTCGGCCCCATTGTTTCTCTGGCATTTCACCCTTCTTTTGCATTTATAGATATCATCTAAAGCTCTGCTCCTTCTCCAATTTATCTTCCAGTGGCTCTGGTGGCCATCTCTGTGGTCCAAAACATCTCTGAGATTTGGAAGATGGTGCACATCAATCTGACAACTGTAGCATCCTCTCAGAAAATCACATGTATATCCAAATTCTTTCTAAACTGCCCTCTAGGAAATAAGTAATTGATATATGTCCAGTCCTGAACTTCCTTATACAAATTATCACCTTCAATTACATGGTTATCTGTACAAAGTCATTCACATACAGCATAGTTCCATCTTTTTTATGATATTCAGTTCATGAAAAGATTAGCCACCAGCTCTTTACACAGAATCCTTAAAGGGTAAACTTTAAACAAATCTTAATAAATGTCTGATTTCCTGCATTATATGCATGCATCACTTAGCTATACCCAGACAAAAGTGTAAAAAAAAAGTAAGCAATAAAAAAAGGGGCAGACATGAAGGACCACTAGGTCTTTTCTGCTGATAAACAAAGGAACACGGAGGGCGCAAAAACACAGCAATGGAGCACTAGCTGGTTGGGCTAGGGTGTGTATAACAGAAAAACAATGTACTAATAAGGAATTGTTGGCAGAGAATGGATGTAATAGTACTTACATGTGAATCCAGGAATCAGGATGTGGGCGGCCTGTGTGGAGGATCGGGAATCTCGTGGTGTCTGTTGATGTGCTGTTTGAGAGGGTTCGTCTACCAGGGAGGGATGCTGTGGAAGGAAAGAGGGGACTCTGTCCGTGGTGTTGCTGAGGGGGTGTTGACTCTGGGCAGTGTGATGGAGAATCAGGAAGAACCCGACGGTAATAAGCCCAGACTGAGCTACTGTGACCGTGGTTGTGAGGGACGGCACTCGGTCTGTGTCTAGTCAGCTGAGGGCGGTGTGCAGGAGTCGGTGTGCGAGCGCAGCTGACAGATCCCGGGTGATCGGCTCAGTGAAGGAACAGGGGTGTAGTGGATAAGGATGAACAAGAGCAACGCGTTTGCGAGGTGTTTAACCTCTTTTTCAAGCTCGAGTGAAACAATGGGCAGTGGCGGGAATCCACCGGGTTTAAAAAGAAAAAAGTGACAGGTGGGCGGAGCAACTGGTCCCGCGGTTTGACATTAGGAACGGGGCTGCTGGATACTAACATGTATAAGAAAACTTCATGTACACTGGGATACTGTTAGGAGAGGGAAAGGACAATGGAGAACACACACTATGTGTGTTGTTGTAGTGCTATTTGTAAAAGAGGGGGGGGGGG
>NW_017307638.1:64147-102771 GCF_000935625.1 Nanorana parkeri
CTATGGCCAATTTTGGGTATGCTAGTTTTTTGCGATTTTGCAAATGCGCGCAATTTTTACGCTTGACATGTTTGGTGTCTATTTACCCGACGTGACCCCGTCTTTTATATTTTACCAAAAAAGTGGGTAATATTAGTTGTTTTATAGCATAATGTAAAATGTAAAATGTAAAATTTTCAGTAATTTCTCCTGAATATAGTAAAAAATAAAACCCGCAGTGGTGATTAAATACCACCAAAATAAAGCTCTATCTGTCCCCAAAAAATGGTATAAAATTCATTTCAGTACAGCGTTGCGTGACGGAATAAATGTCAGTCAAAGTACTGCAGCGCTGAACACTGAAAAATGGCCTGGCCAGGTAGGGGATCTAAACACCTGGTCTTCAAGCGGTTAAAAGGTTATTTGTTGTGTTTGTCTGGGAGAAATAAAATGTAAAAAGTATAAAAGAGATTTTTTGTTAAAATGATTAAAAGAATGAAAATCTATATCAAAAGAACCTTATTTTTTTTGTGCGTTCATCTTTTTGGGGACTTGTGTTTATGAAATCTCACTGGATCAAGGGAACTGGGTGGATGGGAGGCGGAGGTGTCGCAAGGAAGGTCATGTGGGGCATAAGGAATTTTATGTAATGGTCAAAATTTCTAATTCTTCATTAAGTCCTGTTGGGGTAAGGGTATTAAGTCTGTAGATCCAGAAGGTCTCTTGTCTGCACAACCTCTGGAAACGCTCAGCTGGAGAAAAACGGGTAGGAATGTGTTCTATGGCGAATACGTGTAGATCCTGAATACCTTTGCCATGTTTAGCGGCAAAGTGTCTAGGGACACTATGATTACGGTCGCCGTCGGTGATGAACCGCCTATGTTCGCCTATCCTTTTTCTTAGGGTGCGGGTGGTGCGTCCAATGTATAATAGGCCACATGGGCATTTCAGGCCATAGACCACATGGTCGTGTGAACATGTGATAAACTGTTTAATGGGGTAACTATTATGAAGATGATCGGTGAATGTGGATTGTCCGTGGGTGATGAACTGGCATGGAAGACAACGGGATTTTTTACATTGGTGGATGCCCACTCTATTGTTAAATTTTTGAAGTTGTGTGTCACTAATGTTGGTGGATGAAAGCCTGCTTGGTGCTATTTTGTTTCTGAGATTGGGGGCCTTTCTGAAGGTGACTGCTGGTTTGGATGCAATAAAAGGGCCTAGTTTGGGATCCTGCTTTAAAATATGCCAATTCTTGCAAATGATGCGTTGGATCTTGTTGTGGCTATTGTTGAATGTGGTAATAAATCTCGTTTCTGCTGGGGGTACAGGCCGTTCGTCTGGTGTGGGTGCAGAAGGCTGTAGATAAGTGGAGTTAGCTAGCATTCCCCATCCGAGAGCGCTGTCTATGTTTTTCTGTTTTAGGTCTTTTCTGCTGTCACTTTTCTATGTTTCAATGTCATTATTCACATCGACAGGACACAGGCAATAATTTGTTTTAAAAGTAGTCATTTCAATATTCCACCAAATTAATAATTACCACCTTTCGGGGGATGCTGTAGAGAGGGGTAGGGAGGTAGAGAGGGGTAGGGAGGAGGTTTAATCACTGCTTTTACTAGTTCAATTGTCTGTGAAAATCTCTGTTTGAGCTATTGAGCTCTGTAAAAAAAATGATTTTTTTTTCCCCAACAGAACTGCAATGGAAAATGGAAAATATGTGGAAAGAAAAAAATGAGAATTCTATCTATTGGTTGTATATGATATTTATATGCAATATTATTTATTTACTTAATTTAAAAAAGAAAAAAAATGTTTTAAAATGTATATTTTAATTGTAAGACATAATAAGTTAAAAAAGAAAAAAATTTACAAAACCACTATACTATTCAATGAACAATTTTAATGAATAGAGAATGATGAGCCAAGGTATGCATATTAAGGGGTGTGACAGAGTGGTGGAGCAGAGGAATAAGCCCCTTGGTTGAGAGAGGAAAGCTAGGACATTCGGCCATCACTGGCAGATCCGTTCAGGGCATCAGAGCGATCCTGCAAGACACAAAGCAACACATCTATGAGCCAGAGAGCGTCACAAGAATCCTATAAGGTGCCAGCGTCCAGCTCTGCCCACCTGTCAGTAGCAGGCTTTCGGCCTGCTCATGGCTCAGTTGAGCCAAAGCATATGCCTTTGGCTTGTCTGAGCCGCTTGGCCAGCTTCGGGAGCTGTACGAGCTATAGTGAATAGCCCGTACAGCAGCCCTTTGGTTCTACTTAACAGAAGGCCTCCCGTAACCGAAGCGAGCCAAAGGATCAGCCAAAGCTAGGGCTGGATCTTTCGACAGCTTTGTGAACAGACCCCTAAATGTTTGTTGTGTTTTATTAATGCTAACAAATGTGCGACCATTTATTGAAATGCTGAAAAAGTACCTAAAAACACCAAACTTTATAAGTGAATACATTGGTATATACATTTGTTAGAAGCAGAATTTACTGAATATTAATTATGCAATTGTTGTCATTTCAGTGGTTAATGGGATGCATATGAATAGAAATGTTGATGAACAAATGAAAATGTCAGTAGAGCTCTCAATAAATCAACTATATTTTTTAAATATTTTATTAGTACTCATTAGTTTTTGATCATTAGCATTAAAATACTTACCCCACTCAATGTAAAGTTTTCTCTGTAACTTGTATCATTTGTCTAAATGGTTTGTATTAGTACTGCTGTCTCTGAAAACAAGATAGAAAAGACTTGTAGAAAGGAAGCACATCAGACACAACACACTGTGTGCAAGATAATACAACAACCTAGGTGATATTTAAAAAAAAAACTTCTTTCATGCTTCAACAATCGGCATGGGGGTGATGATGATTAATTATAGGGACTTTCTTCACATAACCACATACAGTGTAGAGATAGATCTTGTTTCCCAATCAGCAGGAGCTAACTATGGCCCATTCACAACACCTGTTCCCAATCAGGTCTGCAAACATTGTGAACATATGATAAGAAGCATATCATAACAATTTTATTAAGAAAGTGTGTAGAGAAACATGGAAGCTGTGCAAACACATGGAATGTAGGTTAGAGGTAAATAACTATAAATGAATAAGAAAAAACATAGTATTGCATTAGTGTCTTTTTATTATAGTGTAGAACTGAATCTGTTGAGTTGTTTATCCTATGCAACCCCACACAAGTACATTAAAGCTGACGTTTATTTTAAAATGTTCCACTGATGCCAGATACTCCGCACAATGATCATCATCACCCAGCGCCGCAGTGATTAAGGTCAGTGACTGCAACTGTGAAGCATTAGCACCACTCGTCATTCACAGAGCTCGTAGTATTTTTTCCTAGAATGCAAAGCGCTCTGTGATTGGAGAAGGAGCAGATGAATGACAGGAATTGAATCATTGCATAACTGAGCTCCCTGCCCAGCCCCTGTGCCTATCACAGAGACAGGTGCAGTGGCTGAGGAGTTTTGCTGTTGGGTGGGTGGAGCCTGATGGGAATTCTAGTAAGATTCTAGATAGAAACTAGTACCCCATCAAGTTAACCTACCTTGTAACTAGCAGTAACTAGCACTAGCGAGAACGCGGCCTTCGTCCGGTACTCAGCCGGAGCCGCCCAGCCGGCCAATCAGGAAGCCGGGCGCCATGCAATGACGCAACGCCGTGCTTTCTGATTGGCCGGGAGGCCGGCTCCATGCTCTCTTGTCATGAGATGACGAGGGAGCATGAAGCCAGCTTAGATACAGAAAAATTGCCAGAATTGTGTCACAAAACATTTATTTAATTGCCCCCAGTATGTCTCTTCTGCAATAAAAAGCCTGCCTGTTCACAATTCTTAAAAACCTGTACTTTGTCCCTTATCACATTCTATTATAAAAATAGAGTTATGGATTGGGCGTGCATACTGTTTAATTTATGTGTTGCCCCCTTTAATTAAAAAAATCAGTTTTCTTTTCACTTTTTTTGGAACCTTGTAAACTGACAATATGCTGTAAAATTAAATGCTGGCAGATTATACGAACACCTGCATACACCATCTTGGCACAGTGAAAGTATACAGGTGAAACTCGAATAATTAGAATATTGTGCAAAGTTCATTTATTTCACTAATGCAACTTAAAAGGTGAAACTAATATATGAGATAGACTCATTACATGCAAAGCAAGATAATTCAAGCCGTGATTTGTCATAATTGTGATGATTATGGCTTACAGCTCATGAAAACCCCAAGAACCCCAAATCCACAACCTCAAAAAAGTAGAATATTACATGCAATCAATAAAACAAGGATTGTACATAGAACAATATCGGACCTCTGAAAAGTACAAGCATGCATATGTACTCAGTACTTGGTTTGGGCCCCTTTTGCAGCACTTACTGCAATTACTTTTGCACGATATTCTAATTATTCGAGTTTCACCTGTATATAGAATCCAGGAAAAGCTGGAAAATCATATGTGATAATGAGCAATGCTGCCCTCCTAAGTGGCTCTTAATTTCCCTTTTGCATTTTAGAAACAGCAAACAAAAGCAAGTCATACATACACACATATTTAAAAATGCTTAGTTCAGGACTTTGATGACCGTACGAGCATTGATCTCTTTTGGAGAGTGCTTGTGTATGTGATATCCAGGCAGAGCTGATTGCTGAAAGGCTCTGCTTGAACATTGACCTGCCCCTTTGGCAGAGAACACATGACCACTGCCATGGTGCAGAGGGTGAAAGTGTAAAATAGTTATTTGAGAAAGTTAAGCTTTTCACACAGCATTGCTCTTTATAAGCCTTGATCATTATAAGCTGTCTGTAGCTTATATTAAAAATACTGGGGGGTGATTTTTATAATATAAAACCCTCAAAGGGGGGAATTTATCAAGACGGGAGCAGACGGAATGTGGAGCCGTTGCCCAACCAATCAACAACTGCTTAGAGTACTGTTAAAGTTTTAGCACACCTATTGCATAAAACTAAAAAAAAACATATCTACACTTCCATTTAGGATGCAGGCATCTAATGCTTTTAAAGTTTTTTTTTAATATGTCCTAACTAAACTTCCTTTGTTGTGGTTGCTGTTAGCACTCAATGGACCTTACCTAAGGACTAATATGCACAGGCAACTATATGCACAGGCAGCACAGGGAAGTTGATGATAATTAGGAGATGTGATCCACCCACTTCCCCGCCCATGTGCTATTTACTGACAGTGTCAGCCCATCATTGACTAACAGAGAATCTTAAGCTGGCCATACACCTATAGATTATCTGCAGATTTTCTATGGTCAGATGGAAAAAGTGCAACAGATTCCTCCAACTACACTAAACTGTGTGGATGAAGGAATCTCCCACTGGGCTAAGCTTCAGTATCTTGTTAGTCGGCCCCGCCGGTTCTCAAAATACCTGAACAATGCCTGCATTCAAATAGATTGTTCAGGTATTTTGACAGCCAGCGGGGCCGACTAGCAAGATACTGAATCTTGGACCACTGGGAGATTCCTCCATCTACGCAGTTTAGCGTAGATAGAGGAATCTGTTGCACTTTTCCCATCTGACCGTAGAAAATCTGCAGATAATCTATAGGTGTATGGCCAGCTTTACATGCGCAATACTAAAGTGCAAGAGGGTCTTGCAGTGGTGCCGGCAGCAAGGGGGGTGTGCATGGGGGTGTGCATGTTTCCTGACAGAAAGAGAGACCTGAAAGAATCAAATAAAAGGTAAATAATAGCTTTAATAAAATAATTCTTCAAAATGAATGTGGAAGACAGTATGTGCTTGTTAATACAGAGCACATTTTAATACAAGTGTTTAATACTACGTTAAGCTGTAAAAGAAGCCCAGAAAGGTCTAATCCATTGTATCTAAGGATTCTGCAGAAGCTGAACTTCACTGAGATCTTTGTAAACAGAGATGACATAAGTCTTACAGACATCAAACATTTTCACATTCATTCTGTAAGTGATAATTACCAGCAGATGTAGGAAAGCACTGCAGCACTAGGAGGTATATCTTTCTCTGCTTGAGTAAACTATACCATTTCACATTAAGAAAGTGGAAAAAGTTTAGTAGTACATTATATGCAAACATATTAAAATCACAAATCATTGTAAAGATTTTCTTTTGAACCACAGGAGTGGGTTTTCATAAAATAGCAAATCCACATATAGGCTGCTTTTCAAATATGACAAATGTACTTTGTGCAAAATGAAGTAAACAAATACAATAAGAATTACACATCTTCAGTGTCTTTTGCAATGCAATATTATAGTGGACCTATCAGTACAAGTCTTTACAAATAATTCCTGCCATATCACACATTACCGTAACAGTATGTTTGAGCTTTTATCATTAAGACTTCATTCACGCGATGTGATTTGGGATTCCTGCAGGCAGGAACCTTTAAATTCATGCAGCAGGAATTCAAAATCTCCCATTTAGATGTGGCTTCTGTCACCCGTTCAAGTTAATGACAGGGTGACAACAGCTGCATTTGAAAGCAGCAGTCCGCTGGCAATCTAAATGTAATTGTAAAAGATACGGTTGCATATGGTTAGGAATAGATCACTGTCTCTGGACGCATCTACTGTGCATCCAGGGACAGGGATCTGTTCCTAACTGCTTTCAAAATCAGCCACTGTCACCTGATCATTAACTTGAATGGGTGACAGTGGATGCTTCTCAACAGCATATTGGGGATTCCTGCTACAGAAATTTGTAGGTTCCTGCTGCAGGAAGCCAAGGGAACACTGTGATTTCTTTTAGGGGTAATACATATCTGTAAGTGTTGCACTTACACATTATTTAGCATGCATGCTTTAAAAATGAAAAGACATATCTAATGCTAGGTCCACTTTAAATATGGCTAATATTCTTCAACCTTACCGCCATGTTTTCTGTAACTTCATTACATTTGCACCAAGATGCTAAGTCAGTATTTTGACATTTTCTACATACCTCACCATCTGCTTTGTGTATAATACCGCATGAATAATGACAAATTTTCCACCGCTCATACAAATATGTTTCACATGTCAGATTTCCTGTGACATCATCATCACCACTGAGTTTTCCTTACAAGATATTAGCCTATACAGTATCTCCCATATAAGGCTCAATGTATTCAGCTATAATGTGTGTGTGTTATTTGCTATAATTTGTTATAGTCAGTCATGTGATTGCTACTTTCATCTTTTAAGTTGGTTACCTGGGCATTACTGCTAAAATATAATGGTCATTATGGCAAATAATATGTCAAATCTGTGAGCTCCCTATCTCCTATCATTTGGGGTTGGCAAGCTGAAAACAACAAGTATGCAAACTGTGCTGTCTTTTCATTAGAAAGCCCAGCATGTTCTTTAAACTGGAGGTCATGTCCTGTATTAAATGTTTACTTGTAAAATTACACTGTGTACAAATAAAAAAAGACACAAAATAAAGTTGCAAATACTGAATAAAAAATGACCAAAAGTCAGGACACATTATTTTAATTGAATCATTTGTTTGAACTCTACAAACTGCATAGAGTACATTTTGCAAAAATGTCAAAAAATTAAAATTACAAAAAAAAAAAGAAAAGTAGGTAAATAAAGTAACATTTTCTCAAAACATTTTCTACAAAGTCTTTTATTTGTTTTTTTAAAAACATTTGATAAACATGCACACGCAATACATAAAAGGGTAGCAAAAAGAATAAAGTATGTGTGTTCTTTAAAAGCAAATTCTATTTACAAATCATTTAATTTCAGTTTTAAGTCATTTCAATGCAAAGCGAAAAAATAGTGATGTTCACAAGTTTTGAGGAAATTGCATTTTCGTGCTGGTGCCAAATGTAGAATATATGTAGAATATAGAAGTGAATAGCTGCAGAGTATTTGAAAACAGTTTTGCATAAACAATGCTGAAAACCGCAGAGGAAAGTTGGCTATACACTGGTAATCTGTTACTTCTGGTATTTAAACAGCGCCATATGAGCTGATTCGACTGAATAGTCATGATTAAAAGAGTTTTTTCAACCTGCTAATTTCCCCCCTAAAACATGTTTATAAAAAGCTTTGCATTTGTAAATGCCATGTTTATTTAACTAAGCCTGCCATCAGTGAAAAAATATTTAATATCCACGAAGTCAAGCATAGGAGAGTTGATGTTTTTGCTATGATAACATGCCAGCTTTAAACTCCTCCTAATCTTCTTCCGCTTTTCCCTACGCAGGGTGTTCCTCTTGTATTAAATGCTCTGGTATAATGACAGTGAGTGTGATGACTGCGAACTAAAATGCTCCTAGATATGCAGTCTGCCTCCTAATAAAGGAACTGTCCATATGGATTTTGAAGATTAAATTCCATGGAGACATACAGATATTTGAGCATGTTCATTTAAAACTTCCTCATATTTTTAAAGTCTAGGTGAATATAAAATACCCCTAGTAAACTTAGTTCAATAAAAATTCTAGGCAGATAGAAAAAAGCCATTTCAAATGCTGATTAAATCACTTACAATGGATGCTGCCCCTTGATGTTTAAAAGTTTTAGATTCCTCTGAGCACTGGCCCTGATATCCTGTTTTAGGGTGGCTCCTTTCACTTGAAGGGTCCCATGGAGCAACCCTTGTCTGTGCTAGTAAGCTGTGCACGCCTCCACAAACACACAGACACAGCAAGGCAAGACATTCCTCCCTCCTACTCCCAGCTCCTCCTCCCTCCCTTCTTCCTTCTCACTTCTCCAAACTAGTAGATGAACAGACTGCTCTGTACCTCGTGATCTTGTACTCAACAGGAAATTCAGGGGAGTGAAGCTGAAAAAGTTGGAGTTAACTATTCAGAAACATGATGACTGTAAGTGCTTGTGCAAAAATGTAAAGAAATATTTTGCTGGACAATGTATATTTGCTTGATCTGGATTCATTATTAAACATTTTTTTTAGAGTTTAATACTTTAATGCAGTTCCGCAATCATTATTACAATATTATTTTTTAAATGAAAGCAGTATCAATACTTGGATTCGACCTGGTATCATCCTCATGCAGTCCCTCTACAGCCAGGATGGAGTTTGAAGGGAAGAAGCAGTTCACGGAACCAATTGGTTCATGTGCTGACAAGAAGCATGCTGGTAATATCTTAATCAGTCTTTTTACTAGCCTCCTGTAATTCCCTGCAGGTAAGTGTTTACAGTAGATCGGGTAAGCAGCATGTTAAACTAATCAGGGTTTACCTCATTGCAGGGTGATTGCAGTAAATAGAATAAAGATGACCCCAACAGTGAGTTGCTGTAATTTTACTATCAAGTCAAGTCCTAACCAAGCAGTATTGCTTTGATTGCAAAAAAAAGTAAATAGCCATATATGGTTCAGTTATCTGCATTAAAAAACTGGCTAAACAAATAAACAAATGTTTAACTTTGCATTTCCTAAAATTACACTAATTATATAACTAATAATTTAATTACTATCTATATGTCCAGTTAGTTTATATAGAACCAAACAGTCTACAGTGCTTTTCAGAGAACACTGGGTCGTGTAGGTCTGCTCCATAAGGACCTCACAATCTAATGTCCCTACTATACCTATAGAATGCACAGTAGGGTCAATTTTAGATAAAGCCTGATTAGCTTTTTATTCTATTTTTGAAGTGTTAGAACATGCAAACAAAACACAAACAAACATGGTAAGACATACAAACATCAGGGGGTTTCTTTGCTGATGATGATTTAAAAACAATATTAAAGTATAATAAACTCTCAATGTTTTTTTTTCAGTAATGCCCAAACACTTCATCATGTTTCTGAACAGCTGATTCCAACTCTCTCAGCTCAGCTTCCCTGAACTTCCTGTGCAGTACAAGATCCCAAAGGATAGTGCAGACTCCAGCATTCGGCTTGAGAAGGGATTCCCTCTAAAACAGGAAGTCAGGACCAGTGCTCAGAGGACCAGCTGATCCTGCAGGAAACTAAAACTTGCAGACATAAATGAGCAACATCCATTGTGAGTGATTTCATCAGTTTCCTGCAGGATCAGCTTGTCCCTTAAGCATTGACCCTGATATCCTGTTAGGGCAGCTTCTTGCACTTCCCGGGTCCTATGGACCCTCCCTTGTGTGTGCTCATAAACTCCACAAACACACAGACACAACAAGGTAATCTGCTCGCCTGCTTTCTGCTCCTCTTCTTTCTCCCTCTTCCCTTATTCTTGGAAGTAGATGGACAGCTGCTTTGGACTGCTATACTCATCAGGAAGTTCTGGAAAGCTGAGCTGAGAGAGTTGGAGCCAGCAGTTTGGAAACATGATGATTGTAAATGCTTGGACAAACATTTAAAGAAATATTTTGCTGGGCAATGTATTTTTGTTTGATCTAGATTCATAAGTGAAAAACGTTTGAGTTCAATACTACTTTAAAGTCTGCATTAAAAGAGCACATCATGGAGAATATGATGACGAGAACCATTATATATATATATACTGTATATATACATGCACATATACCCAAGGTTTACACAGCATTCCAAATATAGACAGATTTTTTATTCTGTGAACTGTTTCTGTTTTGTACAATGCACTAAATGGATACTTCTCTCTTCTTTAGAGAAAATAGCACCATCTCCAATCATTTACAAAGACTTTGCAGCATACAAGAAGGGTTTTGTTTCAGTTTTTGGTTAAATCTAGGTCTTTGTTATTGTGAATTTCTTCTACCACTTCTTTATCCAGTTATTTTAAGTGATTCTTGGAATGTCCACATCTCTGGTAAAAATCAGGAAGCACATGACCAGCTGACATAACAATAGACAATTGAGTGGAAACCTGCATGAGTGCTTCATGGGATTGGTAAAATAAAAAAATTGTGCATGCACATCCCCATGTGCCATGGAAAGTAGAGGATCGCCATCACTACCGAACAGGCAAATATGAAAGTCACAAAGTACATGCAAAGGGGAGGGTACACCTATTAGATAATATTAATATTGTTTTTATATTTGTATTATTTTAACTCTTGTGAACTTACTGAAAGCTCTGCTGCAAATCAGACCTTTTCAAAATTTGAAATATAATAGCTGTTTGTGGAGCACTAATGCTGCAAAATCGATTCAATTAAACATTTCCTCAGAGAAGTATGAGGGATGCCATTGCTGAATTCTATCTTTAAAAGCTAGTTACCTCACTATTATGCATTTCCTCTGGCTTTAATTGTTTCTGAGTGACTGACCTGGAACAAGTATGCAAATCTGTGAAGTTATATTTCACGACAGAAACTTTTGAGTTCTAGCAGAGTGTCAATAGGTCTGGCAAGCAACAAGCATTTGCAGAATGAGGAGTGAGCAATGCAAGGCTCCACATTTCTCTAAGCAAACCATTTCCTTTAACCCATTGATGGCCAGAGATCATTGTCTAATTGCAAATTTAGCAGCATCCGCTTACATTAGTTAACGGGATAATAACGCAATGTGGTTGATTTACTAAAGGCAAATATGCTGTTCACTTTGCAAAGGAATTTTTACTTAGCTGAGTGAGTGAAATGAAGATTTCGCTGATTTCCAAGTGCAAGCAACAGTTTTTTTCTATTTTCCTGAAATTTTCCTGAAATGTGATTGAGTATTTTCTGTAAATTTATATGTAAATGTAAATCTGAACAACATTCATTAAGCCAGGGGAAAGTGAACAGCCTACTTGCCTTTAGTAAATTAACCCCAATTACGATATGTAACTCATTCCTGTTCATTCCTACCAAAATATTTTTAAATGCATTTTTAAGGACATGTAAGACTTTTGTATATTTTGTATTTACAAATTCACAAATATGTAAACAAAATGTTTAATACTTTTTTATTTTTTTAATCCATGTTTTTTAAACGGGAAAATTACATTTAAAATTAAACTGAGGGCACAACCAGAAATGAAAGCCACCAGCCATTCAAAGAGTACGTTTATAAACGTATTTTCAGAATAGGCATTCAAGGTGGGGGATTATTTTATTTTGCAGATTGTGAACAGAAAGAAGTTAAAAAAATTTAAATGTTTCTCTATATTTTTTATTCCAGACCAGAATAAAGTAGACAAATATGTACAAAAATACTATAAGCTCCCTTTAAATGTCTTCCCTTAGGCAGACCATTGCATAAGTGCTGAACCTAGAGTGCTTGGATATTGTGGCCACTCACAGGCTCATCTGGGATAAAGCTGTTCTCTATTTGTAATCTATTAAATTCTCTAATTGGCCTTTGTAACGAAGAGCCTTGCTTTGTTTTGCTATGAGCAACGAACTCCCTCCAGCATGACAGCTGAAAAAAAACCTGTCTGAAGAGATAATAATCTCCTAATACAAGATGCACTATGTAAAGGCCATTTGTTTCTATTTGTTAAGGTATTTGTATATCAATGATATGCCTCCATACTGCTGGGTATTGTTGCCATAACATTTAATGTTGATCTATTTTTAAGCCATTTCCAGCCATATATTTTTGGATAGAGATTGGAAGGTATGTAATCTTCACTGGAATTGTATTGCTGTCTATGAGTCAAGTACAGATTTCCTTTTACTGCCTATCGCTTACCACTGTAAAACCAGAATTGGGAAACACAAACTAAATACAGCAATAACTACACTGTCAAAGATTCTATCCTCTCCTCAAAAACAGAAAATGTTTTTGTTTTGGCATCTGCACCTATTAAATAGATATTTCACTCAGAACCAATAAACCTGAACTATAGGCAGCAGGGGCAAATAGGTAACTTTTCCCTGTGAAGTTATTAGCAACACATTTTTCCACCATCATTAAAAATGCAGTCATAACTTATAAAATGTATTTAAACATTGTCGTAATATACTAATCTGGGTTAGGATCAGTAAAACAAGAGGGTATTCTGTGCAAGGGCATGTGTTCACAGACTTTCATTCACTTCAAATGGGGTTTGCATTCACATACAAAGCTGTGTGGATACAAAACCCACTTGAAGTAGGTGAAATGAGTGCCAGAAGGAGGTAAGCTGCGGGTCAAATGTACCTGCCAATATTTTATTTAATATCTCAGAAGCATCTCAAAGTGATGTTAAATGTATTCCATTGACATTAATCCAAAGCTCATTGACACAGGACCATAAAGATGTGATCCTAAATGAGGAGCTTTGGTCTCCAAAGTGTGTGTGCCTATGTGTGCTCCAATATTGGAAATCCAACCCTGTTTTTATTACCTGTCCCTGTATTCAGAACAGCAAGTAAGGTGAAACCTCCTGTGTCACAGTTCAGCTGCAGACTTGCAGCCGAGCTGTTACTTGTAGTTCTACAAGTAAATACAGACCTTTTACCCCTGGTTCTGCTGGCATGCAGGACTGTGCTGTTGCTTGTAGTCCTCCAGGCATGTGCTCTGAACCTGACTCACTCTTGCACCAGCCTGGCAGCTTTATGCATTGACCGAACTCTCCTGCTGTTTCTTTTGCAGCTTCTCGGCCAATCAGTGCAGTCTGCTTGTGGCCAATCCTGTGGTTCCTCTCTCGTGCGGACTCTATTTAAACCCACGGTAGCGAATGGCACGCTGCCCGAGCAATGCTTTCCCAAGCCAACCCCCCGATTGCGGATGAACCTGAATTCCTTGAAGTTTGCCGATGTACCGACCTTTGGCTTGTCCCTGGAAATCCTTGTCTTTAGTCAGCCATCAACTTTGACTTGTCCCTGGTGATCCCAGTCTTCTGTCTGTCCCTATCCTTTGGATATTCCCTGGAAATCCCAGCCTTCAGATTGCCCCTGGACGTCCTGATCCTCCGTCTGTCCCTGACCTTTGTTTTGTTCCTTGTATGTGTGTCTGCAACCTGTCTAGAACTCTGGCCCTGTCAACCATTCTTGACTGTTAGGTGAGCTGGGATCAGCAAGCAGCCAAGCCCATCTCCACCATCAGGAGCTATGGTGAACACTGGCTGGCCCTTAGATTCCACATCCTGGGGGACCCTAGGGATGTGGAATCTAAGCATTATCTAGCATTGCAGCACCCTGCCCTGTACCTTGTCCTACCAGCCGATTCTGTCTTCCGCTGCCTCATTCCATTCCCCTGCTCTGCTCCCTGCTTGTACTCCAGCTCTGGGAGTCGTCAGCCTACACTGCTTGCACCCTTTTCTCTTAATGTCCATGCCAGTATAGTAGATAGGGTCCACAGACCTGTTTCTAGTTTAAACCCATGACCCCCGAATGTGACATCCTGTCAGCATGTTCTGTAGTTCCTATTGGGCTAATTTAAAAAGCAGCAGTATGGCCACTCACAACATTGTGCTTTACAAAAACCAGGAGGAGAGCCTAGTCATGGGACCTGTCAAAGTCACATGACTGGCTCTCCTCCAGTCATGGTCCTCTTTCTAGTCTGTTAAGCTGAACTCTGTGGGGCTTTGAGGGCTACACTCCATGACCCAATTCTTATAAATGGAATGGGCTGTAGTGTTCATAGTGCAGCTGGCCATATTGGAAAGTGGATAGTGATAACCTTGGTCCATAACTCAAAACCAGTGTGTGTTGAAAGAATTTGATGGTTCAGGCTGAAATTTCAATATTTTCTTGTTCTCTTTTCAGCCAAAATAGGTAGGAAGCCAATTCCACTGAATATTCAATATGAATTAGATTTGGTAAGCTGTTAAATATGAAAATGGACACTGTGGGGTTGATTCCGCTAAAGGCAAATATAGTAGGTTGTTAAATTTGCAAGATAATTTATCACTTTGCAAGTACATTTTCCCTTAACTTAGAGAATGTGATGAAAATTCACTTTGCAATGAGTACCCATGCTCAAGTAAAATGTTAAAAAAATGATTTTTGCTTGCACATGATTAGATGATGGAAGTCTGAAGAGCTTCGCCTCATTAACTTAGCTAAGGCAAACTTCCCTTCAAAAGTGAACAACTTATTTGATTTTAGTAATATTTTTTTTCTAACATCCACAAGAGGGCAGTTGTGGATCTTCAGTTTTGTTTTTTCGTCATGTGTCCCTGTTTCTATTGCTTGCTGTCATTTCCTAATAGACATGTTTTAATAGTGTTTGTTTTCTACATTAGACTGGAGCCATAGAAGGTACAATACTTTATTTCAGATGTTTTTTTTCATTGGAAAGAGTTTTCGTTTGATACCAACATAAATATTTGTCAACTGTGGCAATGGCTGCCTGCATTATAAAACAAGTTACCTTCAAAGGGATTTCCCTAATAAGCTTCTATTATCATAAAGAAATATAGTAACTGGTCTAGTTGAGGTCCATGCAACAACACAGCAAAAGAGCAAAGTGTTTTGTAAACTTCAATCTTATGTTTGTTGTTTTGGCTTCTGACTTGTACGTGTTGTATCCAGGGTGAAAACAATGAGCTGCGTTATTGTCATTTTAATTAGTTTCCAAAAAATGGTAAACATAATTATGGATATTATACCTTGTGGGAAATGCAAGGTCATTAAATTAATATTTTCTCATTACAGTAGCACGCATTATGTTAAAGTATAATAGGTAGCTGGTGATGTGATTAGCCAATTACTTAGCTGATCTTTTTTTTTTAATGAACAAACATATACAGTAGATTAGGGTACAGTGAATACAAGCTCCTAAATGTGTGGACTGATACTTTGCGGGTTGAATGGTATTTTGTTTTTCAGAGAGGTAAGGAGACTTTGTCGCACAAGAACTCAAGATGAACAATGCACAGCACAGGTAAAAAGCATTTGGTTTGTTAATAAAACAAAACAGTCCATGATTACTTGATGTCTGAGTGTCAATACAATAGAAGATGAGTTAAAAATTATTTCTAAGAAATTAGGAAGCAATTATATTCATGAATACATATTATACACATATACATAAACAACAACAAGGCCCAATTTGTTTCTTAAACTTGTTGCTGGAAATCATGACCCCAAAAATACCATATGTATTTAATAGTATATTTAGAGCCTTTCAAATAACATTTCTTGTATGCTCCCGTTTGATCTGTTAAAGATGGCATTACAAATTATGGCAATTGATTGTTTCAGACATTCAGAGCTGTCCTGTGGCTAGTTCACACTTCCTGTGTTATTTCGAGAAGTTCTCGCAGTTATTTTCTTGGAAAAATTAGTCCCTATGCCATAGGTATGAGGAGAAAGTCAAGTCAATAAGGAAGGACTGACACCAATGTTTGCTATTTCAGTCCACAAAAAGGTATGTGAAGTCATTCCACACAAGAGGAATTTAGGAGTGCATTTCTACCAAATCAGCAGGTATTTTTTGTACATAGAGGGTCTTTACAGCTATAAAATATATGTGCATGTACTTCAGAAATGTACTGCATTTTTTTTGCCCTGTTACGCTTTAAATAAAGGGCATTTGACAAAAGCCAGTGGCAGATCGTATGCAGATGATTGCAGCTGGTAACATAATGGATATTTAGACTTTTTTTCATATAGGATACATTCTATTCTTTGTATATAATTCTCATGCTCAAGGACCGACTATATTTTTGTCTAACAGTCACTGTTGATGACTCAAAATTGGAAGCATTGCTTATTCTGGCAGTGCTTTACCTATAAAATGGTCAGAGACTAGTTATAAATACAAGGTAACATGTCTTTAGCTAAGGTCAATACTCTTAAAGAACAGAAGTGTAAAAAAACTGCAATTAGAAAATCTTATAAGTCCATATTCTGGCCCAAAGAGGTCACTCATTTGAAGGCTATGATATATGTAATAAGAAGTATAGTAATATAAAAAGGAGTTAAGATGAAAACAATTAAATATAGCTGCACATTAAACGTTAATGTTACATTTACAAGGGGGCGTGGCTTGGATATGGCGGTGTAAAGACGCAGGTTTGAGGAGCTCTGCACCCCGACGCCCAGTACAGTGGTACAAGTGACTTTACCGACCTTCTATCTGTATGTCGATGATCCGCGACACCCAGCAGACACCCTGTGAACACGGTCAACCGGATCTTTTCCATTTCTTCCTGCGCTCAGGTACGGCACACAGCTCCCGCGCGGCCTACTCCATGGGGCCTACAAAAACCG
The DNA here is from genome assembly GCF_000935625.1 of Nanorana parkeri. Taxonomy (NCBI): domain Eukaryota; kingdom Metazoa; phylum Chordata; class Amphibia; order Anura; family Dicroglossidae; genus Nanorana; species Nanorana parkeri. The sequence goes on from NW_017307638.1 coordinate 81,128, forward strand.
CCACGCCGGGCCCGGCCTCTAATACACGCTATGGCCGCCAGACATCCATGCCCGTGGACAAGGCAACTCCCGCCCCGAGCCTACCGCCCTCCCCGATACCCACCCCAGTGTTTCCATATGGAGATCTCTCCCAGGATACCGCATCGCTACAGGAGGCCAGGGATGAGCCGACAGGGGACTGGCGCACCATCCTGCCACTTCTCCCCACCAAGCAGGACATCGACTCCATGGCAGATAAAATTGTCCATGCACTACGTCAGGAGGTCCAGGAGATAAGGAATCGGGTCGCCTCGGTTGAGGGTAGAGTTGAGGTGGTGGAGACGGCAGCCTCCTCCCTACAAGACAGGGTGACCTCATTGGAAGCCGCCACGGCCAGCTTACAACAGCAGATGATCAACAACTGCCTGCAGCTTGATGACAGCGAGAGCCGCAACAGGAGGAACAACATTCGCCTTAAAGGCATACCTAAGGCCACCTCGGGCCCTGACCTCCGCTCCACGGTCCAGGCTATCTTAAACCACTACCTGGGTAAGCCGCCAGAGGAGGCATTGGAGCTGGATCGGGTTTACAAAGTACAGGGCCTACGGGGCCCACTGCCACACGTGACGTGTTATGCCGCATCCACTTCTTCGCGGTTAAGGAGGAAATTATGCGACGAGCGTGGTCCGTGGGTCCTATGGAATTTGACGGGGCCCAGGTGACCGTGATGCCTGATCTCTCCCGACATACCCTGCGGATGCGCAGGGTGCTGAGACCCCTGCTGGATGTGATCCGGACCACCGACGCCACTTACGCTGGCGCCACCCGTTCCACCTTTTGATCAGTAGAGGAGACTCCATCTATGCCCTACACTCGCCAGATCAATTGCCCGCACTGTTTGACTTCCTGGGTGTGGAGGCCATCCCGGTCCCATCCTGGCTAGACTTCGCCCCGGATCGTTCTACCCCGGCACCCCAGCTGTTTCGCCAGGCCAGGTCATACAGAGGACAGTAGAAAGGCATCATGGCACACTCACAAGTCAGCATGTAAAAAAACTTGTCTCACCACTAAGGTCAATAACAGAGGTTTGGATACACGTCTTCTGCAGAAAATGTGACAGCCGCACAGCTGCGCCAAGGCACCTCTTATAGTGCGGTCCTAACTCTAAACTATGAGAGTCTCCATCTTGGAGCACATGGGGGCAGAAGATTTCAAATTGGGTGCAGGTTTGTCAGGAGGAAGCCCAACCTCCTTAAAGGCACAGAAACACACAAGGGATCCCGCACATCCCAATGGCAGCTGAGAACCCCCATGCGTCACTGCACCAAATCGGTCAAGCAAAACAAATGACAAACGCACTCAACAATTTTTAAGCCCATTTCGTGTGCACCTTGCTGTATAGTTGGTGACAAATTGTTGAGTGCATACCACTAACGCCTCACCCGGACACCTCTCCGCTAACAGTGTGGGCTGCCCACAAGTGCGTACTGCGGGGCCTGCTTATGCGCCAAGGGGCGAAACTTAAACACGCGCGCACAGCGGAATTGACTCGTCTCTTTGCTCGGCTTCATCAACTGGAATCGGCCCATAAGAGATTGTTGGTGATACATACATACAGAGAGTTGCTATCAGTCAGGGAGGAACTTAATGCATTATTCTTTACTAAGCTCAAGAGGAGATTGTTAAAGGGGAGGCGGACAATGTATGAATACTCCAACAAGCCTAGTCGCCTCCTGAGAGAGCTCAAAGACCAAGGCAATTCATAGCCTCCATTGTTTCGGCAGGGGGGTCCAAGTTACACACCTCACAAGATATAGCGGGGGAATTCCTAAGGTTTTATCAAGACCTATACAATCTGAACCCCCCATGGAGGCATTCCTGATGCGCGCGGGGATGCCGGCACACCACAGAGGACCTGGAGGGTGCCATGAAACAGGCTCGTTCAGGAAAAGCTCAGGGACCGGACGGGTTCACCTTGGCCTACTACAAAGCGTACTCGGAAATCCTCAACCCGCATTTTGTGGGGGCCCTTAATGCTATTCTGACAGGCACTGACGTACTGATTGACTTTCTTCGCTCCCACATTACTTTAATCCCAAAACCAGACAAGGACCCCTCGCTATGCGGAAGCTATCGCCCGATTGCACTCCTCAATGTCGATCTTAAATTGTTCTCCAAGATCTTGGCCAACAGACTTTTGCCACACATGCCCGGACTCATTTACTTCGACCAGGTGGGCTTCACCCCGGCAAGGGAGGCGAGAGACAGCACGATTAGGGCCGTGAACGTCATCCATGGTGCCCGCGCAAGGGGGTCCCCATTGTTGCTCCTTTTCACCAATGCTGAGAAGGCCTTTGACCGCGTTCACTGGCCTTTTATGCACGCCGTCTTGGATCATATAGGTCTGGGCCCCAAAATGCATCGGTGGATAGCTGCCCTATATGCTGGCCCCACCGCGGCGGTGAATGTCAATGAGGCACGCTCGGGCTACTTCTCACTTGGTAACGGGACAAGACAGGGCTGCCCTCTGTCCCCCATCATCTTCATGCTCACTCTTGAACCTCTCTTGTGCACTGTCAGAGCCAGTCGAGAGATCGCAGGCTTTGTCAACGACTCCGGGGAACATAAAGTGGCGGCCTTCGCAGACGATCTCTTATTCCTCCTCACTGACCCTGAGAGATCTCTTCCCCATCTTCTTAGACTTTTCGACCAATACAGTCTCTACTCGAACTTTAAAGTAAACCTCTCTAAATCTGCTGCACTGGCTGTCACCTTACCTGAGACAATGGTATCAGTGCTCAAGACCCGGTTTCAGTTCCAATGGGCCTCGACCCACATTAAATATCTGGGGACCCAACTCACACCAGACCCCGCTCTTCTATATGACTTTAACTTTGCACCCCTACTCCACCTCATTAGTCTGGACCTTACCCGATGGCATGGTCTGTTTCTGACGTGGTTCGGCAGATGCAACTCCATCAAGATGACCATTCTCCCCAAACTGCTATTCCTAATGCAGGCTTTGCCCATACGGCTGCCGGCGGGGTTCTTCCTCAAATTACGGCGTCTATTCACCATGTTTGTATGGGCAGGTCATTCTCCACGGATAGGCCATAGGATTCTCACGCTGCCTAAACGACACGGAGGGGTGGGTCTTCCTGACGTGCTCATGTACTATCGGGCAATTCAGCTGGCCCGAGTGGTGGACTGGACATGCAATCGGGAGAGTAAGCAATGGGTTCAAATGGAAACTGGGGAATGTAAACTGCCCATAGAAGGACTGCCATGGATCATGGCGCCGCTGCCCCCAGCCCTTGCCTCACATCCCACCATTGGGGCAACCCTGCGATCATCTAGGGAGACATTCAGGGTGACACCCATTTCCCCATTCCCATCCCCTATGACTCCGGTGTTGGGTGACCCTGACTTCGGCCCGGGCATGGAGGACGCGCGACTGTGGGGGCTCCAGACTGCCAATAAGTTCCGCCTACTGGACTTCTTCGATGGGGGGACCATGCTCGCCCAACCTGCTATCCGCGCATTGACGACCCCACCCCTGTCCGACTGGACAGCGATGCAATTGAGGCACTTTCTACAGGCGATTCTGTGGTCAGCACACCCTAGCCGGGACCTTACACCTTTCGAGACCCTCTGTAGACTGGGCCAACCGATGCGACACACCATTGCTGTCATTTATGGGATGCTCTCCTCCTCCCCCCCCCCCAGGACTCCTGTCCTCCATACATCCGGAAATGGGAGACTGAATTGGAGCAGACATTCACAGATGAACAGCGGGTTAAAATCTTGTATCTGGTCCACAAGGCCTCCATTGCTAACCAATTTCAAGAACAGGGTTACAAAATTCTGGCCAGATGGTACAGGGTCCCAACACTCCTGCACAAAATAAATCCACTGGTGTCCTCTAACTGCTGGAGGTGTGATGCGGCACAGGGTACCATGGCCCACATCTTCTGGTTCTGCCCCAGGATTAGACCCTTTTGGGACGCAGTTAGGGATATCATGACTCAACTCACCATGACAGACTCGGGGGATCACCCTGCAACCTACCTTCTTCACATGACGGGCAATGCTGTGGCCAAGTACAAGCGATCCCTTTTGATTCACCTGCTCTCTGCCGCCAAGGCGTGTATTCCTCTCCTTTGGAGGCAAACCACCCCTCCAACTCTGCGTCTCTGGTTCGATAAAATTAATGACATTTACCGTATGGAGGACCTCACAGCGTCCATACATAACACCGAGGAATGGTTCGGCTCTACATGGGGAGCCTGGCTCCACTTCCGATACTCGGACACATACCTGAGAGCCATGACCGATCCAGCTCCGGGCTGCGCGGCTGGTCCATGAGGGGGGAGAGCGGAAACTTGCCCTTACTTTTATGTCTGCTTCTATCCCTCTGCCTATGTATGCTCCTTCCTTTCTCTCTTCCTCCAGTCAAGGAGAAAGAGGTCTACTACTTCCTTTTATAAAGGCCACCAGATCTGAGCTGATTAATGTTTGCTAATGGATGTTCGCATCCATACTGAGGTAAATGGCCTGGAGATGCACTCCTAACCACGTAATCGTAACAAGTTGTATATATCTCTTCGTGACTGGATTACCACAAAAGTGGTGGATGATTTGCTCACTCACGATGCAATGATCATGAGACACATTCCTTGGTCTCATGTGTAGATCGATGAAGCTAGCTTGGCTGACTACCTGCTTTGGCTTCTCACCTCTGGCTTGGCTCTGACTTCGTCTTGGATTTACCTATAGTTTTGCTTTTTCGTTTAGTGTCGCTTTCAATAAACTCCTTTATTTTTTATCCTGCACTTTTATTTTACATCTGGTTTCTTGGTTCCCTCACACCAATGTGATGAAAAGGATGCTTCTAATGGGACCGTGGCATAGTGTGACTTCCTGTCCTGTCCTCTCATCCAGTCAGAGAATCCCCTCCCCCTTGTCTACTTGAGTAAAGATGCCCTCTTGAGTGAAGATGTTCTCTTCACAACTGCCATCCTTTCTTTTCTATCCTTTATCTACTGACGTTTCCAATACTTTTGATGCCGTGTTGATAACCTATATTCAAGCTTTTTGGCTATTTGGCCTCTACTTTAAAGACTAGAGACCTCTGTAACTCAAATTGTGATCCCCTGAAGCGTTACAACACATTTGCGGGCATGACTACATAATGCTAGACCATCACCTTCATGTGCTGCACTGTCTACGACCATGTCCAATACCAGTTGCTATATGCTCTTATACTGCTTCTGGATATATACAGCTCTCTGTCAGTCAAGTGTCAGTTGACCAACCTATTTCTTGAATACTGTGTGATTTTGTTTTACTGCATTGAAAAATACATTTATGAAAAGGTTATTGTCTTAAGCTATCACCTACATGATTATACCACAAATCTGAGCCTTTGTATTCTTTCCTCAACTGCAGAAGTCTCAGACTAACACCCGAGAACAAATTTTCTGTGAATTCTCAAATCCCACAAGAAGAAATCCCAGCTTATTCTTTGCTTTAATGCTACTTTACTAAACAGATTCAATATTTTTTTCAAGAGTTCTTTAGTCTCTGGATAATTGCAGGTACAAATATAATAATGAAACATAGCTTATAGTGAGTTTCACATCTGTGAATCTTAACCTGCAATCTGCTTTGGTCCACCAGCATCAAAAAACCAGCACCACCAGCATCACAAAACCGGATGCCCACCCATCCTCAGTAATCTGATAATGTGTAAATAAGTGTATCTACATCAATTATGTGTATACCCATAATAATAGGTGCATTTGGCTACTGGCACACTTACTTATTGACTGGAAAGAGAAGTAATACTGAAGAGTAGACTTGTGCACAGCATAAAAATCAATTTTGGACAAAAAAATGTTTTATTCATTTAGTTTGATGAAATGAATAATTATGCTATTTTAGATTAGGAGGGAACAAATCTCCAAATCTGAAAGTGTACAATTGAAAAACAAATTGTGCGGTGGCCATATTGGCCACCAGCACGTTCTCCACATGCCGCCATCTTAGAGGTGGGCACATGTCATCCGGTGACATCACAGGCATGTATGGGCACTGCTAACTTGGATGCAGCAAGATACCGGTGCCCCTACAAGACGAAATAATATATGTCTGAATATAGTTTTTGATATATTTTCCGGCATATAATAATTTGTTATTTCAGATTCTGACTAACTACCGAATCAATGGAATTTCATGATTTTGCAAGTTCGTCCGAATCTGAATCTCACATGTCTACTGAAGACTCTTTGGGGTTGATTTACTAACCTAAACACACACACACACACCAGGTGTGTGTGATTTTCACACAGCAAAACGTATTTATCAACCAAAAAGTCTCTAAAAGCATATTTCCACTAATGCCATATATGGAAAAATCATGCACATGATGCATATATAATGCTGCTTCACAGTTTAGACAAAAATGGTTAGCTCATGCATATACATTCCTGCATTCATCAACGCAAGCAACATAACATAGAGCTAATTTACACCACATTACCTTGCAATTCATTGCAGGGCTTTGAACAACACACCTGCTGGGTGTGTACACACTACAAAGGTGTTTCGATTCCTCCCATTGATCATGCTGGGAGGGAACACACTACAGAGGTGTATACACGTTCGTGGTGTGTTTAAAAGGTTAGTAAATCAACCCCTTTATGTCAAAAGTGTACTATAGAAAGGGGGCCAAAAGACCATACAAATTGCTCATTCTTGGCAAACATCCAATCACTTGTGAGTTGCCTAATTACTTGTAAATCTGGGTACAGCAAAAAATTGGTTTCCTCATCACCAACTGAATGGTTGGAATTTCCCAACGTGTACCTTACAGTGTAACTATGGGCAAAAAAAAAAACAACAACACATTCTGCAGTCTGTCAGTAGCATTAAAACAGTAGTTTTTGTTTTTCTTAGCCACCTTTGTAATTGTTACCTGTTGATACTGTCAGTAGATCTGTTATATTTCCACTTCCTTTAACAGGCCAAGCTATCTAGAAAATGTGACAGTTATAGGGGTTTGGAGGTACTAAATAACATTGCTAGGAGTGCTTGCAACTGTTAGCTTTTATTCATAGAGATTAAACCTTTCATCATTACAAAAAAAATGTTGCCACGACTGCTTAAAAATAGTATACACATAGTCCTTAGTCCTGCTGATCTGGACAAACTTTGAGCAATGTATGGCCTCCTAGGGACCCCCCTGAACAACAAAAGCCAATTTTTTTTTGGTCAACTTTGTTGAAGGAGCTGGTATGAAAAGTTTGGGCTGAACAGTCACTGCTGTCAAAAAACGACTGGTATATGGCAAGCTTTTGCTGAAACTGGGTTTTAATGTGTTTGTCTTTTACTTAAATTCCATTTAAAACTAAATCTAGGATCTAAGACTACACTGTGACAATGCTGTGTAAAGTGTTGTCACAGCGCTAAAGGTTTGAGATAAATATAAAAATATGTGAATATATTTATGGATCAAAACATGAGTGACAACCCTGTGTATAAGTCTTCAAAGATCTGTTCACCTTTAGAAAACGTCAAGTGACGAAACGCGTCAAGGGGCAGATCTTTCTGACACGAACTGTTTAGCAGTGTGTCTGTTCTTAGTTGTTGGTCTGGCCGGCCGAAAAACTTTTTTAAACTTCTATGTGAACTGTTCATCCTAATGACAATGCTGCTGTGCAATTTCACTGCAGAATGAACAGTGCCAACACCTTATTACAGGAAGTAGACTAATTAAAGATCTACTGGCAGGATCAACGGGTCATAAAATTATGCTACTGTCCCTCTGGAAAACAAAAACTGCTGTGTTGATACCAGTGACAGACTGCATCATGCTGTATATGTACATTTTATTATTTTACCCATAGTTTAAACCCACACTTTAAAATAGAACTATGGCATCCCTTTAAAAAAACGTGTGCTGCAGCACCTTATTATCAGTCTATTATCAGTTATGCATCTACCGTATCTATCTATCTATCTATCTATCTATCTATCTATCTATCTATCTATCTATCTATCTATCTATCTATCTATCTATCTATCTATCTATCATTTTAGCAGATTCCTGTGATGATGTGACAAGGATACTGCACTGCTTCTGAATTCAGAATAGAGTTGCCAATCTCATGTAGGCTGTGCCTGCTTGCACTACAAAGGGAAGAAAAAATGTTGTAGAGGGTGTGGTTAACGGCATTGTCACTGCTGATTCACAGGCCTGTAGCTTGTGAATCAGCACTTGAACAAACGAGTGCTCCCCACTGCTTTCTGGACCGATATCACTGCCTCTGTTGCTGTGACCCTCCCAGTGTGAGCTGCAGTGTCTGGAAGGGAAGGATGTGAGACTCAAGACGATTTGGCTGTTGAGGAAGATCAAGAAAGTTTTTTGTTTACCTTATAAGGCTTGTGCATCACGTAGTAATTGTATTTCGGACTTATTTAGACTGTCATACAGGAGCCTTTAATTAAGTTCTTCATTGGATTTAGTAAGTCAGTTGCAATTTAGTGTAGAAGCTCTTGCTGTTGCTTTAAATATGCAAGAAAGGTGGAAGACAATTTTACAGTTAATATTTTTCATTTAGGATTGCCCTGGTAATATCTGTGAATCACATTTCAGCTTCTGATCAGTTTGCAATAATAACACTATTCCGTTTTGAATAGGTCTGCTATAACTTTCTTGGACCAAAACACAAACTCTCTACCTCAAATATGCTAATATTGATGTTTAAGTTCTGTAACATATGAGTTATATGCAGCATGGCTAATGTGAACTTCATTTAGTTGGAACTAAATAGAAGCTCATAGCTTGGTCTCTGTTTTATTGATTACGATCAGCTTTAATGTCTTCCATGTGATAAGTTTTATGCCAAGAACTATCAATAATTATGTAAGCCATATAACATATACTGTACATGCACAGTCTAACACTGATGTTTTCTATCAAAGTTTCAAGTTGCGTCATTTATTCAGAATTGGCTTCATAGAATGTTATATATTTTATAGATACATATTTAGTTAAACTGAAATTCATGATTAACTTTACAACCTTGGCAAAATGTACAGATGCAAATAAGTAACACCTGCAGTGAACTTTTTCTCACAATACATTGCATGATGGTTCCTTTTTTATGAGCAGGAACTGACTAATATCGAGGTGGTGAGAAAAAAAGTGTCACAACGAAGACTTTTTAGCCTCGAGTACTCTATTATATTTCCCCTTGTTATTATTTAATGAGGTTATTAGAAACAGCAAAATCTAATACACAAAATTTCCCAGCGTGCCTAGTGTCTTGTAACTTTTATCTTCATTTCATTTTTAAGTATCTTATTAATTTTCTAGCCAGTTAACTACAACTCCCCTTGGGCAAAATAACTTTGCAGTTGAGGATTCACATTTTTTCTCCCTTCTTTCTTATTACCATTATTGTTTTAGGTAATTAACATCCACTTTGTAGTGGCAGCTCCGACGCCATGCTGTCTGCACAAGCTTTTGGCATGGTGTACCTGGAAGGAAAATAAGCAAAGGTGACACGCCTTATTTGACTTCCAAACAGAGATGTAATAGCTCATTCGGAGCGTTGCTGCTCTCATTTCCTACACTGATATTAAAATAATTAGAAATATCACAAATAGATAATAATGAGTGTGAGGTAGTTAGGTGGAAGACAAAAAGAAACAAGGATGCAGAGCAAGAGAAGGGTAATGAAGAGAAGGAGAGAGAGTGTAAAAAGTCATCGATAACAGGCAGGGCATGGGCTGTTCTGCTTGAAAGCAAAGATCTAAAGCTGTTGATGAAGCGATAAATGGAACAAGAAAGCAGAGAGTATTGTACAAGGAAATGGCAGGGAGAAAGCAAAACACACAAAGAAAATATTAAATGTGAGGAATGTATGGGGCCCACATAGGAAACAATACTGTAGTTAATAAAAAAAGACTAAACAAAAAAAGCAAAATTAATTTAAACGGACATAACGTACTCGCTTGGGGTTTATTAAAAAAGACAGTAATAATACCATCAATAATGGTCATCATGTGGTAAACCACAGCAATCTGATTTGACAGCAATTTAGAGCAGTCAGAGCAATGGAAAGTTATTGCAAATTGGTTGCTGGGGGTTAGAAGACTTTTTACATTGCTATGTGTTTTCTCTGTGCTAATCTCCTTCTGATTGGTTGTTACAAGTGCATAAATCACTGTTCTTTGCAATGCTGAACTAATACATAATGCATGTTAAAGTTCAGTCACTTTAAAGCTGAACAGTGTGATAACACTGATCCAGTACTGTACTATTAATGGATATCTAAACCTAAAAACATACATTTTATACACTGTATATTACAGCTTACCGTAGATCTTAGAATTAGTTTCCTTTTTGATGGCTTTGTTTCCATTATTTCACTTGGTGAGTCAATAACACACTTCCAGAGGGACAACAATACACTACACTATGAAGGAGCAGCATTGTCACCCTAAGCTGAAAATGTCCTTATTTGGACTACAGGGACCTTCTGCTGTCCTCATCCTCTATGACATAGAAAGCATTGCTTTTTAGTTTAAAGAAGAACTTTTATAAACCCTTTCAGCCAAAGCTGTTAGCTTGCTCTTAGACCGGTCCTTCAAGCAGGGCCGGATTTACTCTCCTTGCCGCCCCAAGGCCAGGTTCCACAATAATTCTATACACAGTGTATAGTCGTGAGAAGACTGAGGAACATTCCAATGCTACACAGCATAGGAGGAGACTTCAGTGACCGGAGAAGCAGGCAGCCGACTCAGTTGTTTGGGTGAGTATAATTTTCTTTTTTGCATCTAGACAAAAAAAAAGCAGGTAACCCTTGCAGTGCGGGGCTAGCACCACTGTAAGGTTTAATAAAAGTTTTTCCTTGAGTTCTTCTTTAAAGAAGATAGATGAAAACCTTGATAACATTGCTTGAGATTTAAGTTCACCCCATTGGAAGTTTCAAGGACACAGATTTCGGTTAGGATTATCAAGATTTTTTTGTGTAAGCAAAAAATATACTTAGCCTTTAAAAAAGAAATGCAGCCATCACATCTGAGGAGGTGTGAGCTGCAATATATTACATTTTGTTCTTGAGTTTAGATATACTTTAAGGATTGTTGAGGTTGCTGTGAGGTTCACTAAAATCCTGTGAAGTCATCAGTCCAAAGAAGTGATGTCAGATGCATAGGAAGAGTCATTAGGACCATTGCTAGTCTCAGATCCCCCTTGCTTTATCTGTACAGTAAGGAACATTTGTTTAGCCGACTGAACAGTGTAGATTTGTTGTCCTTAAACAATTCGCTATAACCCACCACACTGTACTTAACCATGCATGCCTAATGCCATCTTTCTAAGGCTCTAAAAATCCCAGAGTGTCTCCTCCAAAACCTGAATAATACATGTTTTTGCTGATGTTTGTAGTTTAGCAAAAAAAAAGCCTGAGTTTAATGGAGTTTGTAGTAGAATTATAGAATTATAGTGTTGTTGTCTGCAAAAGCAAAAGCAATATGTAATCATATAAAATCCCATGATGAATAATATTATTTTCTTTTTTTTTATTGACTACTAGACCACCTCTTGAAGCACTTGTGTTCTGTGGGATTGGGAGGGTTAAAGCTGGCTATATACTGGTATTCATGGTAAACCGCATGGATGGGGGAATCTTCCCTACCAGGCTATTGTATTGTAAAAGGGTTGTCACCTGCAACTGTGCTGATTGGCTGCAGCCACTGTTCGGCCAACATTTTTACAAAACTTAAATGAAAAATCTATTTTTGTTGAATGGAGTGGTGCCAAGAGGACTACACAAAGCTCGAATTTCATCTGAGTCAGTAGGACTCAGCCAAAACTCAAGAACTGTAAGGACAGCTTTAGAGATTATAAGGCCATGTTATATGTGATGAGCTGAAAAAGACTGGGGAGCTACTGAAGACAGCGTAGTTAGATGGAAAATGAAGGTTAAAATTTAATTTATCCTTGTACAACTGCTCCTTCCTGACAGTTTAAATCCACACCACTGGTGCCTAAAAATGTACTGACTACTACTGCTTGTTCTTAATTTTGTATTGTATTGTCACAGCTGACACTGTCAGTTGCCACAGAGAGAGGATGCAGTAGCGCTACAGCGAGAATTTGCTATGGGGTCCCATGATCTGTAGTTACATGCCTTGGTATGTCTGTTTCCTGCTATGGTGCTATAACTGCAGTAATGATTACAGACCCTGCTATGCTCTCTTAAGTGTTTGGATCTGGCCCAAACTCTGCTTGTCTCGGGTTTTGCAGCATGACCCTATTTGAGTCTATGTGGCCCCGATGAGCAGATATAGCCCATGCTAAAGAACATTTATGCCCAGAAGAGATACATAGTGAAGGAGGCTGTAGATATGATGCTGAGAAGGGGGTTTAACATTAGGCTTACTCAGTAAAGTTAGGTTGCCCCACATTTTACTAAGATTGCAGTTGTCCTTTAACATTTTAAGTTACGGGTGCACCTAAATGCATGTTTAAGGTTATGGCTGCACCTAAATGCGCAACACATATAGATTGTGTTGCAAATAAGATAAAGAAATGCAAAAAGAAAAAGAAACGCAACTATGCAATACATTTAACTTACCAGAAAACGCACAAAGCAAATAAATGTGAAATCCCTGATTTTCAAGAAAGCCTGCATCATGCTTTACATTCCTTTGCACCATCTATGTCATCCACATTTAGGAAACAGGTTATATTTATTCATTAACAAGTGAGGTCATACACAATTTTAAAGGCCCAAACAAAAATAAGCACATAGAGAAATGATTTATTACTCCACTCTTAGCATGCTGTCATTTATTGGATTACGTTTTAATAACACAGCAAACAAAAGTCATCTTTCAAACTGCAAAATAAAAAATCACTAAAGCATATAATCATTAATTAACTTAGTTCTAAAATTAAACTGTAAAACCTTTTTAAAAAAAGGGGGTTAGGAAAAAGGAACAAAATATAAGGTAATGGAAATCCAATGGCAATGGAAGCTTGGAAAATGTTTTTGTTGTCCCGGTTAAGCTCGCTCCCATGATAGACTATGGGGGTTATTTACAAAGCTAGCCGAAGGATCAGCCATAGCGGCATTCGGCTATTCACTCACTGCCGTTCGGTCCCTATGAGAATAGGCTGAATCAGCGAGTAGCCAGCCGGAGGTTCGGCTCAGTCGATCCAGATGTTGGATCGGCTGAGTCAAACTTCTTTTGCACTTCAGGTCAGCATGTTCGGCCGACCCGAACCCAGCCGAAGCAAGCCGATGTACGGCTGATTTCAGCTGTACAAGCCTGAAGTGAATAGCCAAAACGCGTTCGGCTCACTTCAGTTCGGGTCGGTTTCTATGATTTCACATTTAGTTTACTAGTTTATATCAAGATTGTAGCCTATTACAAGAGCGAGCTTGGAGCGATGGCTACTTACAACACATACAGGGTTGAATGAAGGACAGTGTCAGCATGAATTGAGAGATGATTTGAGGATCTACAAGTGGTACACAAATAAGATACATTTTTATTAATAGTTAAGGTACATGAATGCATTTTTAAGATTACACTCCTGAGTTTAATGTCACTTTAATTGTATGGATTAGAATGTCTGCAGTGCAAATCTTCTTTGGCACAAAAATACATTAGTAGGGTGTAAACCCTTAAGACATCATTCATACGCTCATGACTTACGTAGGATCTTGCTGCCAGCAAGTTGGCAAAAGTTGTTGGTAAGCTGTACGAATATAATGTATATGCTAACATTTACATGCATACAGCATTCGTAGAACCAATTGGCTACCGTCACTCCTCAGGTTTCACATGTAAATATCAACAAAATGACCTCAGCCTTCAGGCAGTTAGAATCAAGCAAGGTAATTCTGCTCATTCAGGGGGAAATGTAAATGCAGATTTTTTTTTGATGCCCATGTGAATGAGCTCATAATGAGCACTCTATATAATTCACATCAAAAATGCCGCATACAGATGCATGCAGAGTATAGTTTTGTGCACATCTGTATGCAGCAGTAGAGAAGGCTATGGACCCATTCACAGGGCTGTGCTGGGCAGCCTTATGTTGTGCTCAAATGATCAGTATCTAAAAAAAAAAAAGGCATTCAGTCTATATTTGGATTGATTTTTATGCTGTATGCATGTAAATGCTTGTGCTAAAATTTACAAGCGCACATATACATGGACCCTATCACCTGCCATTGCTGCTCAGGGCCACCATGTAAATATCAACAACAACAATGTTGGCTACACATTGGTGATATTTACATTTGGGTTGTGAGCAGTGACAGCACCCAATAGTGTCCATGTAAACTGTATGCATTAAATTAAAGCACAAACGTTATCTGTTTACAGCATAAGTACTGTACTATAATTAATGCCAGTGTGTCACCCTAATATGCACATGTGCAGACTATGCTTGGTATGGGCTCCAGCATGCTCATGCATGCTGTAATAACTAACTAATTATACAGTTGTATAATTGTTAATAAAAACATATATTTCACCAACAAATGGAAAAAAGTTGAGTTAGGTCAGGCTTTGGTGTTTTTTGCTTACTGTACTTCTATATCTACTTTCTTTACTTCTGCTGGAAGATCTGAAAAATGTTTTAGTCTTTATTTAATTTGTCCCTAATTGATTACCTGCATAGACAACATTCATGAATAACCACATGCACTAACATGCAAATACCCTGTACATGGAGCTCATACATAAGTAAGCATCATATTGCCAGTTGAGAATTGATAGCCCTCAATATTGTGTAATAATACTGTGTATATAAACTCAAAAGCAAGAATGTAATATATTGAAGATTACCAGTTCTTAGATGAAGTGGCTGCGTTAGTTTTCTTTTTGGTAATCATTTGAATAATACACTTCCCGTCCCCTCCACTTCTCCATTGTTTCTATGGCGGCAGTTATGGTTGCCACACAGGCTGGACTTCAAACATGACTGCTTTTGTTATTCTCTAGACATGTGCGATTCGTTTAGTTCCGTTTCGAAATTCGGACTAGATTTCGGAAATTCGTAGATTCGGAGCATCTGAATTTCCAAAATATAACATATCCGAAATCACCTGAAAGCATTCGAATCCGAAATTTCAGATCCGAAACTTCGGATTTGGAACGAATTTTGTCCAAATCCTGTGCGTGCACTCTTAACATTTAAACGGATAAAAACAAATTAAGAAAAGGATTTTAATGTCCCTTTAATAGTAAAGACTAGAGCACAGCAACCAGAAATGTCAAATGTGCCAATTCTGCTACCCCACCTCAAGTTGAATTTTCGAGAACTCGTCCGAATTCCGAATCTGAATTCTGAATCCGAATTCCCAATCCGACACGAATTCTGAATCAGATCCGAATACGAATCTGATTCCCGAAATCACATACAGTATAGGATCCGAATTCCAAAAAACTAAATAAACGAAATCCGAAACTAAATGAAACGAAACAAATTTTTAGCCGCTGCACATGTCTATTATTCTCCATTACATGCTAGTTAATGTGACTTGTAGTTTGTAAAAGAAAAATAACATTGTTTTGCTGTTGGTTCAGATCATATGTAGTGACAAGGTCACTGCATTGAGGGTAAGATCAACAAGTGTTTTCTGTACTTGTTGAAAATGTTCCTATCCTGAAAAGGAAAAAAAAAACGAATACAGCCACTTCTAATCACTGGTAAGCTGATATTACACACATGTATGTGGTGTTAAAAAGCTTGTAAAAACATTTTAACCGTTTTTCTGTTTGTATGTGTTTTAAGTTTGCTTCACTGTATATAGCGTGAAGCTGGCCATACACCTTCAGATTTTTTCTTGTTCAGCCCTGCAGGTGACATAACTGACACTTGTGAGTTATAAAGGAAAAGAATAAATGAATATCAGAATCAATTCCTTGGCTATATAGATCTAATATGCCTAAAATTAAGTGTAAAGGTATATGAAACAGAAATACTTACAGTAGACTAGTAACCTAAAAATTATTTATGCTATAAAATGTAGTAAAGTATATACCGACCGCCGCCGATCTTCGACCCTCTTGATTGGCTGAGCCGGGTTGATGTAAATCCCTCACGTATGCTGGAGTTCATTCACCTCGTCAAATCCCAAAATTGTGAACAAGCAGGTAAGAATTTTTTATTGCAGAAAAGACACAGGGGTGTATTTATAAACAATTTACAACGCCATTCATTATTATTATTATTATTATTATTATCATACAGGATTCATATAGCGCCAACAGCGCCATTCATCTTGTGAAATTGCAAGTACCGTATTTTGCGTTCCATCAGAGGCAGCGGACCATAGGACGCAGGGAGGTCCGGTGCGCCTTATGGAGCACTCGACAGACCGCAGCTTCTGTCACAGCTTCTGTGTCAGAAGCTGTGACAGAAGCTGCAGTTAGTGACCGCTGAGACAGGTGGCCGCTTAGTGACCACTGAGACAGGTGGCGCTGTGATTACAGCGCCACGGTCTCAGTGATCACACAGAGCAGACGAAGAACGCCTGATCTGTTCTTCACTTCAATATGGTGTGCTGGTGACATCTTTAACAAGTTTCAGTATTAGCGGCGCCATCCATGGTCACTTCGAGCACTCATGCTGACAGGGATACCCGGTAAGGAGTGCAGCAGGATCTGGAACACATATTATATATAAATACATCCCATTGCATATCTCTTATACAATAAAAGGACTGCAATTTAAAATGTTTTATTTGTGGTATAAAGTTCCACTTTAAAGTCCATTTATAACTACATGCCCATCTAAAACAACTCTGTTCACAGAGTGGCAATACTGCTGCACAATTTCCCTACAAATCGAACAGTGTTGTTATTCTGTTAAAGGAAGTAAGAAAATATTAGATCTAATGGGAGGATCAACAGGCAATAGAACTACCTACAGATTGGACTCAGGAAGAAAAAAAGTGCTGAGTTAACGGCAGACTACAACAATTATGTACTTTTGTGCCAAAAGTGACATTTTAGCATTTAAAGAGCAGAATGTAATAGTTAGCAATATAAATAACAAACAATAACAGTACAAAGAAATTAAACTACGGCAGGTTTCAATTAATATAGCACTGATATTTTTAAATGACCCAAATGTATTTTAGAAACATTATCAGAATGCATCTTCCTTACAAATCATTTCTACAACTTGCATATTTTCCAGTTTGGAAGAAAGTAAGGGTTTGAAAAATTCCAGAGTCTATTTTCTTCTTCATTTGTGACACATGGAGGCAATTTGTGGATATCTATTTTATATCCCGTGGCTTTCCATATCTTTGTCAAGGAAGAGGCCCGAAGATTATCAGTACTCAGCAGAGGTCAGTGTGCGGCTACATGTTATGAAAGAATATCGTACTCTTACAAGTTATAATTAAAACAGGCTACCGAGGACAGAAGGCTTTCCCTGAACTAAGTCATATACAAGAACACATATTTCTCAGAAATTGGTGCTGTTGTTTGTCATGCAAATTAGGTATGATGTATTAGGCTGCCAGTGCCTTCTGTTTACATGCTTACATATCAAAGAGAATGCTTTCATTTTCAGAGTAATGATTAAAACAAGGCCTTCCCAATGAACACATTTTTTTTAATTAAAAAAAGTCAAATGTTTACATCTTTATATACAGTATACACTGAGTGGTCAGATTATTATGACCACCCCATCAGTACTTCGTTGGACCACGAGATGACTCCACGAGATGACTTCGTTGGGCCGCCTTGTGACTCCACGAGATGTTGAAAGGTGATGCGAGGAATCTGACCCTGCACTCATCAACATGACCCTGGAGGAAATTGCGGATTTTTACTTCGGAGGAATGTGAAAGCCTGCTCTGTCCTCTGATGATGCCTGTGCCCTCCTGGAGAGTCATCCACGAGCACAAACGTGCAAAGAAATGTGCGTTTCTTTGCACGTTTATGCGCAGGACTCTTACTCATGCAAAAAGTCAGAAAAAACTCAAAAGGTAACATCCACAGTCGCACTCTTTTAACAAAGTCCCCCGATGCCTCCCTACCTCTCTACCGGTTTCAGTGCATCTGTCACAGGGCGAGGGGAGCTCATGGTGGCTAAACCATCAGCTTGAGAACACCTGTGCAATAAGTCCATTCGTGATATTTCTTTGCTACTAAATGTTCCACGGTCAACTGTTATTGGTATTATAACAAAGTGGAAGCTACTGGGAAAAACAGCAACTCAGCCATGAAGTGGTTGGCCACGTAAAATGACAGACCGTGGTCAGCGCATGCTGAAGTGCACATAATTTGCCTACAAACGTCAGGTGGTCATAATAATCTGGCCACTCAGTGTATATGTCCAATACATGTCCAATAGTGAGCACTGCATTCAGATAAGAGTAAAAACTGCCCAGTTGCACTCAAGGCAAGTGGATTGAAATGGTCCAGTGGAAGAGGCACTCACAGGTCTTGCATTGAAACAACATATCTTGCTTCAATGCAGATTAATTGGTCAACGTTACTACCAAACACAGCTTGTCAAAACGTCGACCAATAAATCTATTAAAGTGGAACTTTATCCCCTTTCACTAAAAATCACATGCAGCTTTGCATGCTGATTTAAAATCATATTATATTAATTAGTTAAACAAACATGTTTTTAATTTACTTACAAATAGAGTTTATCTACTTCCTGGTCCAGTTTTGGCACAAATGATGTAGTGTGCCCACGCATTGCATCTTGGGAAGGTTACATCCACAGAGCATTGCTGGGAAATCTCATCTGTAATCTCATGAGATCTCAGGGAAAGGCATTTTCCTCCCCTGAGATGATGTGCATGGTCACATGTCCAAGTCACATGTGCCAGGGTTCCAGGAAGTAAAGGGAGAGCTAGTAACCTGCACATAATGCCTGTTTTGAGGCCGAATCCACGGTCCAATGCTTCAGCCATAATGCCCACTTGGCGGTGACTGAATGGCCCATCAATTTGGACGAGAGGCGGACCAGATCTATGGAAGATTCGGCCAAAAAATCAGCGGATAAATTGAGTTCCTCTAGTGCTGCCAGTATCTGCGTGTTGTCAACCCCTGCCTTGAGTGCCGTATCCACATTGGATGCACATACCTTCAGGGCTTTTGAGAGCGAAGTCAATGCTAAAGCAGGTCACAAGGCCCATCCAGCGGTAGCGTAAATCCTCTTCAAATCCGCATCCAATCGTCGGTCCATCGCATCTTTAAAGGCCACTGAGTTGTCTAGTGGTAGAGCCACATGACGCGCGAAGCGCGAAGCGCTGCAAGACCACATCGATAACAGGAGGCTTATCCCAAAGAGCCGTATCGGCCGCATTGAAGGGATACAGTTTAAAAAAACGGTTTTGAAAATTCAGCTTTTTATCCGGCTGTTCCCGTTCCTCTTCAATCAGATATTTTACCTCAGGCATGACCGGGAAGTTAGGGCCCTCCTTCTTTAGGCCAGGAAAATATTTTGCTACTTTCTTGGGGGGATCAATTCGCTCCCAATCAATGGCTTCCTTAATTGCCACGATGAACAGCAAAATGAGGCTGAATTTTAAAGAATGCAGACCTCGTACGTCTGAAGCAGATGACCCCTCTGACACGATTTCACCCTCATCTGGGAGCTCTGTAGCTCTGGATGCTGTAGATGCTCTAGTAGCATGCTGAGAGGAAGAGGCTATTGAAGGAAGTAAATCCTGTAGGCTATCCTGCACGGCTTGGTGGATGTAAGATTTGATCCGACTCCTTATCTCTGCTTACCTCTTTGAGACACTCTTGGCACAACATTTTACCCGATAAGGGTCGTGCGGAGCAGGACCAACATGACCCTGGAGGAAATTGCGGATTTTTACTTTGGAGGAATGTGAAAGCCTGCTCTGTCCTGTGCCCTCCTGGAGAGTCGTCTACGAGCACAAACGTGCAAAGAAATGTGCGTTTCTTTGCACGTTTATGCGCAGGACTCTTACTCCTGCAAAAAGTCAGAAAAAAGTCAAAAGGTAACATCCACAGTCGCACTCTTTTAACAAAGTCCCCCTGATGCCTTCCTACCTTTCTACCAGCTTCAGTGCATCTGTCACAGGGCGAGGGGAGCTCATGGTGGCTAAACCGTCAGCTTGAGAACAAAACGCAGCATAAGCAAAAAAAACAAAACAAAAACAGGACCGACCCCCCTAAGTATCCATAAGAGCATCACTTACCTTGATAGAGCAGACTCAAGATCTAGAGAGGAAAAACCGAAACACTACAGCAGTTGCTTCCAGGCATAAACCCACAGCACTGATGATTGAGAACGAATTTCGTTTAAATTCGGCGCCAAAAAAAACGGCGTCCCGAATCTTGTACTGCGCATGCGCGAGCAAAGCGTCCGGTCGTCACTCTGGCAACCTACATGGATAGGAACGGAGCTAAGCCCCACCCCCCACACATGAGGATGCCGGCGCATGCGCAGAAGCCCGAGAAGACGCCGCAGCCATTCTACTGGCTGCTCCACCAGCTCCCCTGTCCCATGTAATTCTAGGATGTTTAATACTACACGAAATCCGGCCCTGCACCACGGGCACCCACTCACTTGGGAGATTTACTACCCTCCGAGGGACCTACCAATCCGGGAGAGGCTGAACCCTGCTGGGAAGCAGTAGGGAGGATCCAACGTTCATGCTACATTGTGACCTGGAGCGAGGAAAAAAGAAGAACAGGTACTGGGGGGGGGGATCACCCTTTTATTGGCTTGTTAAGGTGGTCCTGTGGGGTCAGAGGGGGAGGAGCTGACCCGTACTGTAATGAGGTGTCAGGAAGCAAGGGTTTGTCTGTATTATGCTTGAGATCCTGGAACTGGGAGGTTTCAAGGTGATTCAGGAAGGAAGAAAGCTCCAGACCTCTGTTCGGGGTTTAGCAGTGACCAGCTCCCAATGATTGCACAGGTTTGCACAGCCCTTAAGAAAAGGATGCTGACTAGGGGAATTAGCTCCTGCTGGGAAATAGGAACAGACCATGTTCAGGGTTAGGGAGGACTCCCCAGAAGTCAGAGAGGAGTCAGATGAGCTCCTGCTGGGATGTTGAGGAGTCAGGAGAACTTCCCGGGAAGTTAAAGTAAAGTCAGGTGGTGTGTGTGCTGAAGGCACACGAAAACAGCTGGGGAGAACTGGTGGGGCTGGGAGAGCTGGGAGCCTGAGGGGCCACCAGTACAAGTGTGGGGCAGCACTTCCAAGAGGACCAGTGGGTCAGAAGTGCTAATGTTTAAACTGAAAGCCAGGAGGGTAAGCTTGTGTTGTTTTGAAGGATTACATAGATGTTATGCTATGTTATGCTATTTCAATTTGCAATAGCCAATAGCAAACTAGCTATAGCACCTGCCCACTGCTGCAGTTCTCCATCAGGTCTCCACTAGTAATTGACAGCATCAGAGGGCGTGTGCAATAGCTAGTTTGCTATTGGCTATTGCAAATTGAAATAGCCAATAGGAATCTAGCAATGCATTCCTAAGGCGAAAATGCTAAAATCAGCCGTACCAGCCTGAAGTGAATAGCTGAACAGCGCTTCAGGTCGGTCATTCACTCGGCTGCCTACGGCAACTTAGTGAATAGACCCCTATATATATAGATATATATATATATATATAGATATAT